>NC_088927.1:54675000-54747500 GCF_038396675.1 Hydra vulgaris | reverse complement strand
ACTTTTAATTTTTGAGAAAATTCACTTTTCCCTCTCTTCGTCTTCTTTTGCGATCGCACCCTGTAGCAAGAATTTAATTTAGTTCATATCTTGTTGAATTCAACTCAGAATCAAGTTGTTCATAACTTGATTCTGAGCTGAATTTTCAGCACTCGATATTTATTGGTGACTTAATTTGACAATACTTTATTATACAAACTTTTAGTTTTATACTTAATATATTATATATAATTAGAGGTAGATGAGGCTCCTTAGCCATGGTGAATGTTTCCACAGCAAAAGGAGCCTCAAGGTGAAAATCTCACCACTGGTAGGAAAATCATGATATAAAATCCCCACTATAATGTTGTTTGGTTATGTGGTAACTATTACATTTTTAAAAATTGTTATAATTTTTCTGCGTGCATTCTAAAATTACATTTAATGTTCAAAACTTTGTAGATTACTCATTTAAAGCAACTTCGTGGGCTGTCACCTTTGCGTCTAGTCAGTTAATGTATGAACAAGTTAATGCAGAAACAAGTGCAAATATAAGAAGATGGAAAACAAAGAAAACAAATTATTTAATCAGATGTTATCACATAAGGTGAGTACAGATCTTTTTCTAATTACGCGCATCAGTTATTAACATTATATATAGATATATATTTATCTATAGACAGATATTAGATATAGATATATACAGATAAACAATATTTTTTTAGACTTGTATTTTTTAATTATCTGTCGACTTTTTTGTTATGTCTTTTTTTCTTAAATCCTTATTTATTTTTTAGCAATAAGCGTATAAAATTAGAAGGCAAATGACTTTTTTTATTTTTCTACATTGTATGTAGTATTGTTTTCTTAAAATTATTTAATGATTTAGATTTAGAAAACAACTAGAAAATCTTGGTGCCAAAATGGTTGGCAACTTACCAATTAAGATTTGTTCTAAAAGTTTGTGATTTAAGATAATTATTAAATAATCATATTATTATTTAAGATTTTATTCGTTTCTTTTCAGCTAAATCTGATTCATTAGATAAAGTTTGATGCGTACTCTTATTGGAGAAAATATCGAATGATTCGTTAGATTATGTTTGAAGCGTGCTTTTATGGGAGAATATATCGACTGATTCGTTAGATTAAGTTTGAAGTGCGCTCTTTGTGGATCGAAGCGTGCTCTTCGTAAGTTGCAGATCTATGACTTTGTATTTATTACTTATTGGATAGAAAGAGGATATTTTAACAAAAGTGCAGCTTTTATTACAAATTCAAAATGTTTATGTCAAGAACTAATATACTGACTAATAAAACCATGTAATTTAATACGTATTAAATATTTCCTCGACGATGAGTTTTATTTCTTTACACGAATCCAAACGCTTTGTTTTTATAAAGCATAATTATTGCTTAAATATTACGTGCTAAAATTAACGTAAAAAGCACGTCTTCTAGACAGTTCATGGGGACCAAAAAGTCACCTAAATATCACGTGCCAAAAGTAACGTAAAAAACACGTCCATAAATCACGTGAATCGGTCATTTCATGGGGACCAAAAAGTCACCTAAAAGTCACGTGCCAAAATAACGTGAAATTCACGTTTTTGTCACGTCGCTGTGCCTACTGGGAGGTGCTCCCAGAAAATATTACGGTCTTATCACAGAGTACTGCGGTAGAGCATAGAAGTTCACGCCTCCTTCCTTAAAAATATCGCTTATTGGGCTAGAGCCGGCGTCGAACCCACGACCTCTGGGTTCTGAGCCAGAACTCTAATCACTGGCCACGGCTTTTTTTTTTTTTTAGCTCTGTTACTTAGGCGCCCCAAAAAGACATAACGGCCCAGTGGGCACAGGACGTAATAAAGACGTCTTTTGAACGTCTTTTAAACGTTGTGGACGTCTTTTGAACGTTCAAAAGACGTCTATTTTTAGTCCCGTGTCCAATGGGGGTCTTGTCACAGAGCACCGCGGAAGTGAATTTAACCAGGAAGTTAGAATAAAATTCGTAGAATTTTTTGGGTTGTATTTTGTTTTGTTCCATAAGCGTAACGGATAGTACATAACTTGACTAATAAAACGATAGGCGCAGCATTGCGTACATACATTGACTGAGGGCTTAGATTTGGGCAGGCACTTTTTTTATTAAAAATCTCTTTCAAAAGTTTGAAATTTAAAAAATTTGAATTTAGGTTGTAAATCAAAAAATCAAAAGCGTTTCTTTGTATTTTTTTTTTAATTTTATAAACAGCAAAATATGTGTTTAAAAAAATTAAAAAAATTGTTTTGAAGAGTTATATGTAAATATAAAAGTATATAATAGATTGATGTAAATATAAAAACACAAAAGTTGTCGATTAAAAATCAAAATTGCAATAACCTATTGAAAACTGTATACAATTTTCGAAATTGTATACGATTTTCAAAAGTTAAAGGTTAGTTTAATTTATAGGTTACAGCTAAATATAGGCTATTAATTTAAAAGATATGACCATATAACCCCTATAACATTTTAAAGTTACGTTACGTCTTAATCGGTTACAATCCCAGTCGGCATATCTAGTATTGTAAATACTCGGAGTATTGATCACGTATAACATACCGCCGTTGATACCAGAAAAATACGCTTCTAGTTTTAAGTTTCGAATTCGAGTTCAATACCACTTATTTATCAAAAATACGTATTATTTAATATTTGATCAAAATCGGATACGATATCCTACCCGATCTCGATCAAATATCAACATATAGCGGAAAAACGAAAATCTTTGCTTTAAAGCGCATGCTTAAACTGAAATTGTGAAAGCAAAATTTAAATAAAAAAGTTTACATTTGAGAAATTTAGTAAAAAGTTTGTCTGGATTGAAAAGGAATAGTCAGGAATACATAAAAAGTTGTATGAAGAGATATTGTTCTGCTAAAGCAGTATCGCATATCTCCAATACAGTTACAGTACTTTTTTGTACTAAAAAAGTTATTAAAACTTTATCATAAAAATATTTATTACTACTTTTAAATTTATTTTGTTTTATTCTTATTTTTTATTATATTCTTATTTTCTTATTATCTTTATTTTATTTATTAAGTCCTAAATCAATATAATTCAAATATATTATAAATCCTATCATTTCATACCTTGCCTTTTTTATTATGTTGATTATTATTTTATTAACATTTCTGCTATGCTGTTACCTTTTTTTCGTACTGTTTTAAAAAATTTAGAAAAATAAATTAAAATTTCGAGCCAACACTGACATTTTATTGTTGCTAAACGTTAAATTTTGTTATAAGGATTGCAGTTCTTCTATCTGTTTTTTGCTCTTTATTCAATAAGTATTTGATTTAAATTAAATATAATTATAATTTGATATTTTATTACGAGATATATGTTTATATATATATAAATGTATATATATATAAATATATATATATATATATATATATATATATATATATATATATATATATATATATATATATATATATATTCATATATATTCATATATATACGAATCTTTTTAGATTTTTTCATGTTATTTTTAAATTTTTTGTTCGCCCAATTCAAGTTATATATGTTTATAGTTTGCATATATGTTTATATTATGTTCAAAGTTAAAAATTTTTTGATAAATATATGTATGTGGTAATATGTGTTATGTAATTGTTTTATAAATGTGTCATTAAAATAGTATAAAATGTATCTATTGTGTATATAAATATTATATGAGGTGTTTGTATATGTTATATAAAGTTGAATAAATATATTGTGTTTTATAGTTATTATGTATGTTTATGTTATGTTGTTTCCATGTTTTCAAAGTGTGCGACTTGGCAAAGGTGTTGAGCAAGATTTTGCGTAAAGTTGTTATTTATGTTACTAATGTTGTTACATTTGGCTTACCTTAATGTTGGTGTCTATTGTTAAAAGTTATAAGTGGTTTTATTATTGAAACTCACTGCTTTTAATCATTCACTAAAAGCCACTCAAGAAAAATCATTTTGCCGTATATACATTTTGTTTATATCTCAATTTAAATTTTTAGAACCATGAAGTACAAACATGATTTGTTTTCTAAAAGCTAACATTAAAAATAACAATATTTAACAACTACTACTCTCTTATCATGACATCTTATCTCTATCAGATATATTGATTTTTGATTCATATTTGATTTTTTTCTTTGTATTTACTTATCAATTTTATTTTTTCATTTCAGATTTATCATATCATGGATTTATGCGATATAAAAGAGCAAATGTATGTAAATTTTAATGAATTTTTTCTAGGCTTTTCTAAATGTGTTTCTTATTTACATTTTATTTTACAAGCAAGGTCTGCAAGCAAATTTGAGCTGAAAATTTTTTTAAGCTTTTAAGGAGAATTGGCGTTATTCTTTGTTTTATTTAATTTGTTTAAATACAGTAGTTCTAAAAAATAAATGTTTGTTTGTTCTTGGTTTTTTACTTATCTGTTTTCAGATTCTTATAAATGAGGCAACTCAGCTAAGCAAGTTTTGTTTTATTTTTTAGTTCTATTGGAAAGAGCTGAAAGTTATTTTTTAGAGTGATTGAAGAAGAAAAGATTGAAAAGTGTTTTTTAGTTTCTTCACACAGTGTAAGTGATACTGGTTTGAGTAAGTTTACTATTTTGTTTTATTTTATATTTGATATATATTATATTAGATATATATTTTGTGTATTTAACATGGAAAACTGACTGTAATTTGTTGACAAGAATGTTTATAAACTTAAATGCCTATATTTCAGTATATATATATATATATATATATATATATATATATATATAAATATATATATATATATATATATATATATATATATATATAAACATATATATATATATAAACATATATATATATATATATATATATATATATATACATATATATATATATATATATATATATATATATATATATATATATATATATATATATATATACACTTTAGAGTAAAATATACTGACTGACATTGCATCAATTTTTTATACAAGATTGTGCATTTATTATTTTTGTTCATTAAGGTAAAAATAATTTTGTGCATTGTTAAATTAAAAATAATTGATGTGAATAAATATTGTTTAATATTTTTGATAAACAACTTATGTATATAAACATATAAAAAGATATGGATTTCAATAAATCTTAAGTTTAAATAAAGTCTTTGATTAGAAAAGATCACAATTTGTAAGATTCTTTTACGTTCATTTATTCAATTGTAACAATAGTAAGATTACTGGTAATATGTTTAATGATAACAGTGAAATTGAAATAGATAGTATTAGGCTCAACGAAGTTTTTAATGTAAAATGCTAATATGCAACTTGAAAATAGTTGTCAAATGAAAAAAATATAGATCTAGGCAGGATGAAACTAATTGTTGTTGAAATGTAAGAAATGCAACTCGGCGTGCAGAAAACTTACTTGACAGAATTCAGTGTCAAGCAGTGTTTATGTCTGTTAATTTGATTTTACTTTAGACACTTCAGAACAAAGCAAAGTATGAGTTTAACTATTTATAGTAACAATTAACACTTTTAAATCCAAATAATTTTATTTTTTCTTTATAATTTCTATCATAAATATGTTCTTTTTTCTTTTTTTTTAGTTTGTCTTCCCTTTGTCATCTTTTGATTAGTTAGCTAACTGTTGAAACATGGTTTTAATTTTGTAAATTTAGTATGATATGAAATTTACTCTATTAATCATTAGTCAATAGTTAAAGAGAAGCTGGAGCTTAATTAAAAAATGCTGGAAATTAGCTTTCAATCAAGGTAAAAATAATTTTGTTTTCTGGTAACATAATAAAACCAGTTACTACTATTTATTCTGTGCTTTTTTACATTTGTTAACATGCTGCTTTGGAAGCACTTACTTTCTCTCTCTCTCTCTCTCTCTCTCTCTCTCTCTCTCTCTCTCTCTCTCTCTCTCTCTCTCTCTCTCTCTCTCTCTCTCTCTCTCTCTTAGATGAGAGGGAGATTTAATAAAACTTATGTAATTACTGAGCTCTTACGTATTTCTTAAAACCACAAATGATAATGACCATTTATAAGAAATATTTAACGAGTTTCTTGCTATTTAATGATATAGTTGCTCAAATTGTTTAACTATAATTGTCCCTTGATTGTTCAAATATTGAAATAAATAAAATCTTTTTAGTCCAAGTATTTAAGTTAATAAAATATCTTATTAAGTTGTGGTGTTATTTGCCAGCGTTACTATAGTAACAATGTATACATTGTGTTGTCTAGCCTTTTTATAATCTTTTTTTAATTATTCTGTAGACAGAATATATAAACCTGTCATTCGAAAAGGATAATAAGATATAAGTCGAAAAGGATAATAAGACATAAGTCCAAAACTTTTAGCAGTTAGTTTATAAGTTTGAATTAAAAATCTCTGTATGATTTATGTTTTTTTTATAAGAAATAAAAAATACATAAGTTATATGCGTTCTTTATTTATCTACTTCTTTGTTTAATTTCTTTAGCAACCTAGACATTATTTTAATAAAAATCATATTTTTGTTGATTTTGAAAAGTTTTAGTAAATGGACTTGCAGTGGTGTACACTGGATTTTTTGATGTTTGAGTTTTGACACTTACAGGCATTGTGTTAACTCCAAACATTTGTATGTTTATGCTTATATCAAAAAATAATGTTTTGCATAGAATTGGGGTGATTGGAGCTTGGGAACAAAAAAACCCTAATTTTTGGGCCCACCCAGTCCTTAATGTGGGAGCAACAAGTTTATAAAGTATTTTCTTTACTATTTTTGTCTAAATTTATATTCATCAACAAATTTCAAATTTCATGCAATAATCTCTTATTTTTTAAAAACTAAGACCATATAAAGTTTTAACCCCCCTCAATTTGAGGGGGCTCTAAACATTGCAGGGTCATAAAAACTGAACACTAAGAGACTATTGCATGAAACTTGAAATTTGTTGATGAATATGAATTTAGATAAAATATAACATAAATTTAGAACCCAAAAACTAGGGTTTTCTTGTTCCCAAGCTCCAATCACCCCAATTCTTTGCAAAACATTCTTTTTTGATATAAGCATAAACATAAAAAAGTTTGAAGTTTGCACAATGCCTGTAAGTGTCAAAACTCAAACATCTAAAACTCCAGTGTACACCACTGACTTGTGCCCTTTTTGAAATGACAGGTTCATATATTTTCTGTTATTATTATCCTAATTCTACTAACAATAAAATGCAAATAGTACTTTTGTAATTAAAAATTGTATTTTTTTTTTCATGTCTTTTTTTAGGTATTTGCAGGCTTTACTTGACTGTCCTTTTCTGGTACTTGTGTTGTGTAGATTTTAAAAAGAACTCAACTGATGTTAATGCGGTCTTTATGTCGTTAACTATAAGCAATGACGTTGCTGATAGGGATAGTCAAAGTTAAAACATTTATAGATAAATTTGTATTTAATTTTTTAGATAATATATCAAGTTATTAATGTGTTTTTATTGTTATTAATGATTTAATAACTCATAACCCGTATTACGGGTTGCTTACTGCTAGTCATTATCATTATGTTATGAATTCATATTAGTTAATAAAATTGTACTGAATATTCTCTGGTTATCGTGTTTTATACGTGTTTAAATACGAGTTTGATACTCAGTTGGCGTCGTATTGTATACCTGTCTTTATACGCATCTGATGTCTATTTTTAATGCGCGTTTGACACGATAAAATGGCTAACAAATATTCGTAAATAATGCGTATTCTGGAAAGTTTTAAATGCGCATGTAATACCAGGAAAATATCGTATTGAATATTCTCTGGTTATCGTGTTTTATACGTGTTTACAAGAGTTTCAAATGCGAGTTTGATACTCAGTAGGCGTCGTATTGTATACCTGTCTTTATACGCATCTAATGCGTATTTCTAATGCGTATTCGACACGATAAAATGGCTAACATACATACCACATCAATACGTATTTAAACGAGTTTCTAATGCGCATTTACAACTAAATTTGCCGACTGGGTACTAACAATAAAATGCAAATAGTACTTTTGTAATTAAAAATTGTAATTTTTTTTTTAATTTCATTTTTTAGGTATTTGCAGGCTTTACTTGACTTTCCGTTTCTGGTACCTATGTTGTGACAGATTTTAAAAAGAACTCAACTACCCAGTCGGCAAATTTAGTTATAAATGCGCATTAGAAACTCTTTTAAATACGTATCGATGTGGTATGTATGTTAGCCATTTTATCGTGTCGAATACGCATTAGAAATACGCATTAGATGCGTATAAAGACGGGTATACAATACGACGCCTACTGAGTATCAAACTCGCATTTGAAACTCTTGTAAACACGTATAAAACACGATAACCAGAGAATATTCAATACGATATTTCCCTGGTATTACATGCGCATTTAAAACTTTCCAGAATACGCATTATTTACGAATATTTGTTAGCCATTTTATCGTGTCAAACGCGCATTAAAAATAGACATCAGATGCGTATAAAGACAGGTATACAATACGACGCCTATTGAGTATCAAACTCACATTTGAACACGTATAAAACACGATAACCAGAGAATATTCAATACAATTTTATTAACTAATATGAATTCATAACATAATGATAATGACTAGCAGTAAGCAACCCGTAATACGGGTTATGAGTTATTAAATCTTTAATAACAATAAAAACACATTAATAACTTGATATATTATCTAAAAAATTTAATACAAATTTATCTATAAATATTTTAACTTTGACTCCCTATCAGCAACGTCATTGCTTATAGTTAACGACGAAGACCGCATTAACATCAGTTGAGTTCTTTTTAAAATCTGTCACAACACAGGTACCAGAAACGGAAAGTCAAGTAAAGCCTGCAAATACCTAAAAAATGAAATTAAAAAAAAAATTACAATTTTTAATTACAAAAGTACTATTTGCATTTTATTGTTAGTAAAATTAGGATAATAATAACAGAAAGTATATATTCTGTAACTACAGTATAATTAAAAAAGATTATAAAAAGGCTAGACAATACAATGTAGTAACACTGGCAAATAATACCACAACTTAATAAAATATTTTATTAACTTAAATACTTGGACTGAAAAGATTCTATTTATTACAATATTTGAACAATCGAGGGACAATTATAGTTAAACAATTTAAACAATTATACCATAAAATAGCAAGCAAATCGTAAAATATTTCTTAGAAATGATCTATTTTTTTCATTTGACTACTATTTTCAAGTTGCCTATAAGCATTTACATTAATAACTTCGTTGAGCCTAATACTATCTATTTCAATTTAACTATTATCATTAAACATATTACCAGTAATCTTACTATTGCTGCAACTGAATAAATGAACGTAAAAGAATCTTACAAATTGTGATCTTTTCTAATCAAAGACTTTATTTAAACTAAAGATTTATTGAAATCCATATCTTTTTATATGTTTACATACATTAGTCGTTTATTAAAAATATTAAACAACATTAATTTACATCAATGATTTTTAATTAAAAAAGAATCTAGACTAAAATGCACAAAATTATTTTTACCTTAATGCACAAAAATAATAAATGCACAATCTTGTATAAAAAAATGAAGCAATGTCAATCAATATATTTTACTCTAAATTAATTATTTAAATATATATATATATATATATATATATATATATATATATATATACATATATATATATATATATATATATATATATAGGGAAACATGGGGTAAAATGACGAATGGGGCAAAATGACAAATGGGGCAAGATGACGAATGGAACAAGATGACGACCTACAGTTATCTCTTAAGCAAAACTAAATATAACAGTTGACTTTAGCTGAAAGGGAAGTAGATTAATTTTACTAGATTTATCAATGGTTTCTTTTTAAATATTATTTTTGTGACGAAAGCTAAGTATTAAAAAAGTTTTTCCGACATTGAGAAAAAAACTTTTTATTCTTGTTTGACTTGATTTATTACATCGCTACATCACCAGCTAAAGGTAAGTTTTAATTTTTGGGAGAGACTAAGATACAGGCGTTTTTCGAAACAGTTGTCATCTTGCCCCATGTTCCCCTATATGTCTAGGGTTGCCAGATGTCCCGATTTTACGAAGGAGAATTGTGCGCCAAGTATGTAAAAATATTTTTTTTACTTAGTTCTCCTTCGTAAAATCGGGACATCTGGCAACCCTATATATATCTATTCACATACCTTTAAAAAGTGGTATTACACTTTACACAATGAAATATGGAAATACATCATCATTTTTTTCAACTACTTTCAACGAATTTATTTATTTTTTCCAGTCTGTTATTTTTTCTAAGAAAGAATATTTATAAAGATACAGAGAAATATAAAATATACTGAAATATAGGCAGATTTATGTTTATAAACTTTTGTGTCAACAAATTACAGTCAGTTTTCCATGTTAAATACATAAAATATATATCAAATATAACATATATCAAATATCAAATAAATCCAATATAAAATAAAACAAAATAGTAAACTTACTCAAATCAGGATCAGTTATACCGTGTGAAGTAACTAAAAAACACTTCAGTTCTTTTCAATTGCTCTAAAAAATAACTTTCAGCTCTTTCCAATTGCACTAAAAAGAAAAAAAAAACTTACTTAGATAAGTTGCCAAGTTCTTAAGAATCTGAAAACAAATAAGTAAAAAAACAAAGAACAAACAAACATTTATTTTTAAAAAACTACTATATTTAAACAAATTAAATTTAAAAAAGTGTAACACCAATTCTCCTTAAAGGCTAAAAAAAAAAATTTTCAGCTCAAATTTGCTTGCATACCTTGCTTGCAAAACCATGTGAATAAGAAACACATTTAGAAAAGCCTAGAAACTAAGATGACATATGCAAAATTGAAGTTTGAACGTTGACTGGACTAATTATTAGAAGATGTTTTTAAAAAATTCATAAAGATTTACATATATTCGTTCTTTTATATTGCATAAATCCATCATATGATAAATCTGAAATGAAAAAATGTAATAGATAAGTAAATATAAAGAAAAACATCATATATGAATCGCAAATCAAAATATCAGATAGAGATAAGATGTCATGATAAGAGAGTAGTAGTTGTTAAATATTGTTATTTCATGTTAGCTTTTAGAAAACAATTCATGTTGGTACATCGTCGTACGACAAAGGGAAGACAAACTAAAAATGAAAAAAAGAACATAACTATGTTAAAAATTATAAAAAAATTAAAATTATTTAAATTTAAAAGTGTTAATTGATACTATAAATAGTTAAACTCATACTTTGCTTTGTTCTAAAGTAAAACCAAATTAACAGACATTAACACTGCTTGACACTGAATTCTGTCAAGTTTTCTGCTAGCCGAGCAACATTTCTAGCATTTCAACAATTATTAATTTCATCCTGCCTAGATCTATTTTTTTTCATTTGACTACTATTTTCAAGTTGCCTGCAAGTAGGCTCAACGAAGTTATTAATGTAAATGCAAAAGCATTTACATTAATAACTTCGTTGAGCCTAATACTATCTATTTCAATTTAACTATTACCATTAAACATATTACCAGTAATCTTACTATTACTATAACTGAATAAATGAATGTAAAAGAATCTTACAAATTGTGATCTTTTCTAATCAAAGACTTTACTTAAACTTTGAAAACATGGAAACAACATAATATAAACATATATACGAACTATTAAACACAATATATTTATTTAAATTTATGAAACATATATAAACACCTCTTATAATATTTATATACACAATAGATACATTTTATACTACTTTAAAAATACATTTAGAAAACAATTATATAACACATATTACCACATACATATATTTATCAAAAACGTTTTAATTTTGAACATAATATAAACAAATATGCCAACTATAAACATATATAAATTGAATTGCGTGAACAAAAAATTTAAAAATAACATTAAAAAATCTAAAAAGATTCATATTAATTTATATATAAAAACATATATCTCGTAATAAAATATATCATATTTAATTTAAGTCAAATACTTATTGAATAAAGAACAAAAAAACAGATAAAAGAACTGCAATCCTAATAACAAAATTTAACGTTTAGCAACAATTAAAATGTCAGTGTTGGCTCAAAATTTTAACTTATTTTTCTAAATTTTCTAAAACAGAACAAAAAAAGATAATAGCATAACAGAAATGTCAATAAAATAATAATCAACATAAGCAAGGTATGAAATGATAGGATTTAAAATATATTTGAACTATATTAATTTAGGACTTCATTAAACTAAATTAATAAATTTAAAAGTAGTAATAAATATTTTTATGATAAAGTTTTAGTAACTCTTTTAGTGCAATAAAGCACTGTAACTGTACTAGAGATAATTTACTAAACTTCTCGAGAGAGACCTTTTTAATTTAGATTTTGTTTTCGCAATTTCAGATTAAGCATGCGCTTTAAAAGCAAAGATTTTCGTTTTTCCATTTTTTGTTAATATTTGATCAAAATTGGGTTCGATATCATATCCAATTTTGATCAAATATTATAAATACGTATTTTTGATAAATAAGTGGTATTGAACTCGAGTTCGAAACTTAAAACTAAATGCGCATTTTTCTGGTATAAATAGCGGTATGTTATACGTGATCAATACTCCGAGTATTTACAATACTAGTTATGCCGACTGGGTAATGTTAATGCGGTCTTCGTCGTTAACTATAAGCAATGACGTTGCTGATAGGGAGTCAAAGTGAAAATATTTATAGATAAATTTGTATTTAATTTTTTAGATAATGTATCAAGTTATTAATGTGTTTTTATTGTTATTAATGATTTAATAACTCATAACCCGTATTACGGGTTGCTTAGTGCTAATCATTATCATTATGTTATGAATTCATATTAGTTAATAAAATTGTATTGAATCCCAGTCGGCAAATTTAGTTGTAAATGCGCATTAGAAACTCATTTAAATACGTATCGTTGTGGTATGTATGTTAGCCATTTTCTCGTGTCGAACACGCATTAAAAATACGCATTAGATGCGTATAAAGACAGGTATACAATGCGACGCCTACTGAGTATCAAACTCGCATTTGAAACTCTAGTAAACACGTATAAAACACGATAACTAGAGAATATTCAATACGAAATTTTCCTGGTATTACATGCGCATTCAAAACTTTCCAGAATACGCGGTATTTACGCATATATGTTAGCCATTTTATCGTGTCGAACGCGCATTAAAAATAGACATCAGATGTGTATAAAGACAGGTATACAATACGACGCCTAATGAGTATCAAACTCACATTTAAACACGTATAAAACGCGATAACCAGAGAATATTCAATACAATTTTATTAACTATTATGAATTCATAACATAATGATAATGACTAGCAGTAAGCAACCCGTAATACGGGTTATGAGTTATTAAATCATTAATAACAATAAAAACACATTAGTAACTTTGATATATTATCTAAAAAATTAAATACAAATTTATCTATAAATATTTTAACTTTGAGTCCCTATCAGCAACGTCATTGCTTATAGTTAACGACATAAAGACCGCATTAACATCAGTTGAGTTCTTTTTAAAATCTGTCGCAACACAGGTACCAGAAAAGGAAAGTCAAGTAAAGCCTGCAAATACCTAAAAAGAGAAACGAAAAAAAATTAAAATTTTTAATTACAAAAGTACTATATGCATTTTATTGGTAGTAGAATTAGGATAATAATAACAGAAAATATATATTTTGTGTCTACAGAATAATTCAAAAAGATTATAAAAAGGCTAGACAACACAATGTAGTAACACTGGCAAATAACACTACAACTTAATAAGATATTTTATTAACTTAAATACTTGGACTAAAAAGATTTCATTTATTACAATATTTGAACAATCAAGGGACAATTATAGTTAAACAATTTGAGCAACAATATCATAGAATAGCAAGCAACTCGTAAAATATTTGTTATTATTATTTGTGGTTTTAAGAAATACGTAAGAGCTCAGTAATTATATAAGTTTCATTAAATTTCCCTCTCATCTAATTGAGAGAGAGAGAAAGAGAGAGAGAGAGAGAGAGAGAGAGAGAGAGAGAGAGAGAGAGAGAGAGAGAGAAAGAGAGAGAGAGAGAAGGAAAGTGTTTCCAAAGCAGCATGTTAACAAAAGTAAAAAAACACGGAATAAATAGTATTAACTGGTTTTATTATGTTACCAGTAAACAAAATTATTTTTACCTTGATTAAAAGCTAATTTCCAGCATTTCTTAATTGAGCTCCAGCATCTCTCTAACCGTTGACTAATGATTAATTGAGTAAATTTCACATCATACTAAATTTACAAAATTAAAACCATGTTTCAACAGTTAGCTAACTAATCAAAAGATGACAAAGGGAAGACAAACTAAAAAAAAGAAAAGAAAAAAAGAACATAATTATGATAGAAATTATAAAAAAAAATAAAATTATTTAGACTTAAAAGTGTTAATTGTTACTATAAATAGCTAATCTCATACTTTGCTTTGTTCTGAAGTGTCTAAACTAAAATCAAATTAACAGACATTAACACTGCTTGGCACTGAATACTGTCAAGTAAGTTTTCTGCACGCCCAGTTACATTTCTTGCATTTCAACAACAATTAATTTCATCTTGCCTAGATCTATTTTTTTCATTTGGCAACTATTTTCAAGTTGCCTATTAGCATTTTACATTAATAACTTTGCTGAGCCTAATACTATCTATTTCAATTTCACTGTTATCATTAAACATATTACCAGTAATCTTACTATTGTTACAATTGAATGAATGAACGTAAAAGAATCTTACAAATTGTGATCTTTTCTAATCAAAGACTTCATTTAAACTTAAGATTTATTGAAATCTATATCTTTTTATATGTTTATATACATAAGTCGTTTATCAAAAATAATAAACAATATTTATTTACATCAATTATTTTTAATTTAACAAAGAATCTACAATGCACAAAATTATTTTTACCTTAATGAAAAAAAAAAATAAATGCACAATCTTGTATAAAATATTGAAGCAATGTCAGTCAGTATATTTTACTCTAAAGTAAATATATATATATATATATATATATATATATATATATATATATATATATATATATATATATATATATATATATATATATATATGTATATATATATATATATATATATATATATGTATATATATATATATATATATATATATATATATATATATATATATATATATATATATATATATATATATATATATACTGAAATATAGTCAGATTTAAGTTTATAAACTTTCGTGTCAACAAATTACAGTCAGTTTTAAATACAAAAAATATATATCTAATATAATATATATCAAATATAAAATAAATCCAATATAATTAAAACAAAATAGTAAACTTACTCAAACCAGTATCAGTTACACCGTGTGAAGTAACTACAAAACACGGTTCAGTTCTTTTCAATCACTCTAAAAAATAACTTTCAGCTCTTTCCAATAGCACTAAAAATAAAACAAAACTTGCTTAGCTAAGTTGCCTAGTTTATAAGAATCTGAAAACAGATAAGTAAAAAACCAAGTACAAACAAACATTTATTTGTCAATACTACTATATTTAAACAAATTAAATAAAACAAAGAATAACGCCAATTCTCCTTAAAAGCTAAAAAAAATTTTCAAGTTAAATTTGCGTGCAGACCTTGCTTGTAAAATAAAATGTGAATAAGAAACACATTTAGAAAAGCCTAGAAAAATTCATAAAAATTTACATACATTTTTTCTTTTATATCGCATAAATCCATCATATGATAAATCTGAAATGAAAAAATGCAATTGATAAGTAAATACAAAGAAAAACATCAAATATGAATCCAAAATCATTATATCTGATAGAGATAAGATGTCATGATAAGAGAGTAGTAGTTGTTAAATAATGTTATTTCATGTTAGCTTTTAGAAAACAAATCATGTTGGTACTTCATGGTTCTAAAAATTCAAATTGAGATATAAATAAAATGTATATACGGCAAAATGATTTTTCTTGAGTCGCTTTTAGTGAATGATTAAAAGCAGTGAGTTTCAATAATAAAACCACTTATAATTTTAACAATAGACACCAACATAAAGGTAAGCCAAATGTAATAACATTGGTAACATAAAAAACAACTTTACGCAAAATCTTGCTCAACACGTTTGCCAAGTTGCACACTTTGAAAACATGGAAACAACATAATATAAACATATATAATAACTATAAAACACAATACATTTATTTAACTTTATATAACATATATAAACACCTCATATAATATTTATATACACAATAGATACATTTTATACTATTTTAATGACACATTTATAAAACAATTACATAACACATATTATTACATACATATATTTATCAAAAACTTTTTAACTTTGAACATAATATAAACATATATGCAAACTATAAACATATATAACCTGAATTGCACGAACAAAAAATTTTAAAATAACATGAAAATAACTAAAAAGATTTATATATATATTCATATATAAAAACATATATGTTGTAATAAAATATCAAATTATAATTATATTTAATTGAAATCAAATACTTATTAATAATTATTAAAGAGCAAAAAAACAGATAGAAGAACTGCAATCGCTATAACAAAATTTAACGTTTAGCAACAATAAAATGTCAGTGTTGGCTCGAAATTTTAATTTATTTTACTAATTTTTTTAAAACAGTACAAAAAAATGGTAATAGCATAACAGAAATGTTAATAAAATAATAATCAACATAATAAAATAAGCAAGGTATGAAATGATAGGATTTATAATATATTTGAACTATATTAATTTAGGACTTAAATTCAAATTAAATAAATTTAAAAGTTACTTTTAAATTTGTTAAGTTTTATGAAGTCCTAAATTAATATAATTCAAATATATTTTAAATCCTATCATTTCATACCTTGCTTATTTTATTATTTTATATTATTTTATTATTACTACTTTTAAAGTAGTAATAAATATTTTTATGATAAAGTTTTAGTATCTTTTTTAGTACAAAAAAGTACTGTAACTATATTGGAGATATGCGATACTGCTTTAGCAGAACGATATCTTTTCATACAACTTTTCATTTATTCCTGACTATTCCTTTTCATACCAGACAAACTTTTTACTAAATTTCTTAAGTGAAAACTTTTTAATTAAAATTTATCTTTCACAATTTCAGATTAAGCATGCGCTTTAAAGCAAAGATTTTCGTTGTTCCGTTATATGTTAATATTTGTATAAAATCGGGTACAATATCGTATCCCATTTTGATCAAATATTAAATAATACGTATTTTTGATAAATAAGTGGTATTGAACTCGAATTCGAAACTTAAAACTAAATGCGTATTTTTCTGGTATCAACGGCGGTATGTTATACGTGATCAATACTCCGAGTATTTACAATACTAGATATGCCGACTGGGATAAGCAATGACGTTGCTGATAGGGAGTCAAAGTGAAAATATTTATAGATAAATTTGTACTTAATTTTTTAGATAATGTATCAAGTTATTAATGTGTTTTTATTGTTATTAATGATTTAATAACTCATAACCCGTATTACGGGTTGCTTACTGCTAATCATTATCATTATGTTATGAATTCATATTAGTTAATAAAATTGTATTGAATCCCAGTCGGCAAATTTAGTTGTAAATGCGCATTAGAAACTCGTTTGAATACGTATCGATGTGGTATGTATGTTAGCCATTTTATCGTGTCGAATACGCATAAGAAATACGCATTAGATGCGTATAAAGACAGGTATACAATACGACGCCTTCTGAGTATCAAACTCGCATTTGAAACTCTTGTAAACACGTATAAAACACGATAACCAGAGAATATTCAATACGATATTTTCCTGGTATTACATGCGCATTTAAAACTTTCCAGAATACGCATTATTTACGAATATTTGTTAGCCATTTTATCGTGTCAAACGCGCATTAAAAATAGACATCAGATGCGTATACAGACAGTATACAATACGACATCAGATGCGTAGACAGGTATACAATACGACGCCTACTGAGTATCAAACTCGCATTTAAACACGTATAAAACACGATAACTAGAGAATATTCAATACAATTTTGTTAACTAATATGAATTCATAACATAATGATAATGACTAGCAGTAAGCAACCCATAATACGGGTTATGAGTTATTAAATCATTAATAACAATAAAAACACATTAATAACTTGATATATTATCTAAAAAATTAAATACAAATTTATCTATAAATATTTTAACTTTGACTCCCTTTCAGTAACGTCATTGCTTATAGTTAACGACGAAGACCGCATTAACATCAGTTGAGTTCTTTTTAAAATCTGTCACAACACAGGTACCAGAAACGGAAAGCCTGAAAATACCTAAAAAATAAAATTAAAAAAAAAATTACAATTTTTAATTACAAAAGTACTATTTGCATTGTATTCCCAGTCGGCATATCTAGTATTGTAAATACTCGGAGTATTGATCACGTATAACATACCGCCGTTGAAACCAGAAAAATACGCATTTAGTTTTAAGTTTCGAATTCGAGTTCAATACCACTTATTTATCAAAAATACGTATTATTTAATATTTGATCAAAATCGGATACGATATCGTAACCGGTCTTGATCAAATATCAACATATAACGGAAAAACGAAAATCTTTGCTTTAAAGCGCATGCTTAAACTGAAATAGTGAAAGCAAAATTTAAATAAAAAAGTTTTCATTTGAGAAATTTAGTAAAAAGTTTGTCTGGAATGAAAAGGAATAGTCAGGAGTACATGAAAAGTTGTATGAAGAGATATCGTTCTGCTAAAGCAGTATCGCATATCTTCAATACAGTTACAGTACTTTTTTGTGCTAAAAAAGTTATTGAAACTTTATCATAAAAATATTTATTACTACTTTTAAATTTATTTTGTTTTATTCTTATTTTTTATTATATTCTTATTTTCTTATTATCTTTATTTTGTTTATTAAGTCCTAAATTAATATAGTTTAAATATATTATAAATCCTATCATGTCATACCTTGCTTATTTTATTATTTTGATTATTATTTTATTAACATTTCTGTTATGCTATTACCTTTTTTTCGTACTGTTTTAAAAAATTTAGAAAAATAAATTAAAATTTCGAGCCAACACTGATATTTTATTGTTGCTAAACGTTAAATTTTGTTATAAGGATTGCAGTTCTTCAATCTGTTTTTTGCTCTTTATTCTATAAGTATTTGATTCAATTTAAATATAATTATAATTTGATATTTTATTACGAGATATATGTTTTTATATATATATATATTCATATATATGAATATATATATGAATCTTTATAGATTTTTTCATGTTATTTTTAAATTTTTTGTTCGCACAATTCAAGTTATATATGTTTGTAGTTTGCATATATGTTTATATTATGTTCAAAGTTAAAAAGTTTTTGATAAATATATGTATGTGGTAATATGTGTTATGTAATTGTTTTATATATGTGTCATTAAAATAGTATAAAATGTATCTTTTGTGTATATAAATATTATATGAGGTGTTTGTATATGTTATATAAAATTGAATAAATGTATTGTGTTTTATAGTTATTATGTATGTTTATATTATGTTGTTTCCATGTTTTCAAAGTGTGCGACTTGGCAAACGTGTTGAGCAAGATTTTGCTTAAAGTTGTTATTTATGTTACTAATGTTGTTACATTTGGCTTACCTTAATGTTGGTGTCAATTGTTAAAAGTTATAAGTGGTTTTATTATTGAAACTCACTGCTTTTAATCATTCACTAAAAGCCACTCAAGAAAAATCATTTTGCCGTATATACCTTTTGTTTATATCTCAATTTGAACTTTTAGAACCATGAAGTACAAACATGATTTGTTTTCTAAAAGCTAACATGAAATAACAATATTTAACAACTACTACTCTCTTATCATGACATCTTATCTCTATCAGATATATTGATTTTCGATTCATATTTGATTTTTTTTTTTGTATTTACTTATCAATTACATTTTTTCATTTCAGATTTATCACATCATAGATTTATGCAATATAAAAGAACAATTGTATATAAATTTTTATGAATTTTTTCTAGGCTTTTCTAAATGTGTTTCTTATTCACATTTTATTTTACAAGCAAGGTCTGCAAGCAAATTTGAGCTGAAAATTTTTTTTAGCTTTTAAGGAGAATTGGCGTTATTCTTTGTTTTATTTAATTTGTTTAAATATAGTAGTTCTAAAAAATAAATGTTTGTTTGTTCTTGGTTTTTTACTTATCTGTTTTCAGATTCTTATAAACTAGGCAACTCAGCTAAGCAAGTTTTGTTTTGTTTTATTTATATATATATGTATATATATATATATATATATATATATATATATATATATATATATATATATATATATATATATATATATATATATATATATATATATATATATATATATATATATATATATATATATATATATGTATATATATATAATTACTTTAGAGCAAAATATACTGACTGACATTGCTTCAATATTTTATACAAGATTGTGCATTTATTATTTTTGTTTATTAAGGTAAAAATAATTTTGTGCATTGTAGATTCTTTGTTAATTAAAAATAATTGATGTAAATAAATATTGTTTAATATTTTTGATAAACGACTTATGTATGTAAGCATATAAAAAGATATGGATTTCAATAAATCTTAAGTTTAAATTAAGTCTTTGATTAGAAAAGATCAAAATTTGTAAGATTCTTTTACGTTCATTTATTCAATTGTAACAATAGTAAGATTACTGGTAATATGATAACAGTAAAATTGAAATAGATAGATTAGGCTCAACGAAGTTATTAATGTAAAATGCTAATAGGCAACTTTAAAATAGTTGTCAAATGAAAAAAAAAAATCTAGGCAGGATGAAATTAATCGTTGTTGAAATGTAAAAAATGTAACTCGAAGTGCAGAAAACTTATTTGACAGAATTCAGTGTCAAGCAGTGTTAATGTCTGTTAATTTGATTTTACTTTAGACACTTCAGAACAAAGCAAAGTATGAGTTTAACTATTTATAGTAACAATTAACACTTTTAAATCTAAATAATTTTTTTTTTTTTATAATTTCTATCATAATTGTGTTCTTTTTTTCATTTTTTTTTTTAGTTTTCTATCCTTTGTCATCTTTTGATTAGTTAGCTAACTGTTGAAACATGGTTTTAATTTTTGTAAATTTAGTATGCTATGAAATTTACTCTATTAATCATTAGTCAACAGTTAGAGCGAAGCTGGAGCTTAATTAAGAAATGCTGGAAATTACCTTTTAATCAAGGTAAAAATAATTTTGTTTACTGGTAACATAGTAAAACCAGTTACTAGTATTTATTCCGTGCTTTTTTACATTTGTTAACATGCTGCTTTGGAAACACTTTCTTTCTCTCTCTCTAAGATGAGTGGGAGATTTAATAAAACTTATGTAATTACTGAGCTCTTACGTATTTCTTAATACCACAAATGATAATGACCATTTATAAGAAATATTTTACCAGTGGCTTGCTATTTTATGATATAGTTGCTCAAATTGTTTAACTATAATTGTCCCTTGATTGTTCAAATATTGTAATAATAAAATCTTTTTAGTCCAAGTATTTAAGTTGATAAAATATCTTATTAAGTTGCGGTGTTATTTGCCAGCGTTACTATAGTAACAATGTATACATTGTGTTGTCTTGCCTTTTTATAATCTTTTTTAATTATTCTGTAGACAGAATATATGAACTTGTCATTTCGAAAAGGACATAAGTCCAAAACTTTTAGCAGTTAGTTAATAAGTTTAAATTAAAAATTTCTGTATTTATGTCTTTTTTATAAAAAATGATTTATGTCTTTTTTATAAAAATTAAAAAATACATAAATTATATACGTTCTTTATTTAAATACTTCTATGTTTAATTTCTTTAGCAACCTAGACATTATTTTAATAAAATCATATTTTTGTTGATTTTGAAAAGTTTTAGTAAATGGACTTGTGCCCTTTTCGAAATGACAAGTTCATATATTTTCTGTTATTATTATCCTAATTCTACTAACAATAAAATGCAAATAGTACTTTTGTAATTAAAAATTGTAATTTTTTTTTCATGTCTTTTTTTAGGTATTTGCAACCTTTCCTTGACTTTCCTTTTCTGGTACTTGTGTTGTTACAGATTTTAAAAAGAACTCAACTGATGTTAATGCGGTCTTTATGTCGTTACCTATAGGCAATGACGTTGCTGATACGGAGTCAAAATATTTATAGATAAATTTGTATTTAATATTTTAGATAATATATCAAGTTATTAATGTGTTTTTATTGTTATTAATGATTTAATAACTCATAACCCGTATTACGGTTTGCTTACTGCTAGTCATTATCATTATGTTATGAACTCATATTAGTTAATAATATTGTATTGAATATTCTCTGGTTATCGTGTTTTATACGTGTTTAAATGCAAGTTTGATACTCAGTAGGCGTCGTATTGTATACCTGTCTTTATACGCATCTGACGTCTATTTTTAATGCGCGTTTGACACGATAAAATGGCTAACATATATTCGTAAATAATGCGTATTCTAGAAAGTTTTAAATGCGCATGTAATACCAGGAAAATATCGTATTGAATATTCTCTGGTTATTGTATTTTATACGTGTTTACAAGAGTTTCAAATGCGAGTCTGATACCCTGTAGGCGTCGTATTGTATACCTGTTTTTATACGCATCTAATGCGTGTTTCTAATGCGTGTTCGATACGATAAAATGGCTAACATACATACCACATCGATACGTATTTAAACGAGTTTCTAATGCGCATTTACAACTAAATTTGCCGACTGGGTTGTTAGTAGAATTAGGATAATAATAACAGAAAATATATATTCCGTGACTACAGAATAATTAAAAAAGATTATAAAAAGGCTAGACAACACAATGTAGTAACACTGGCAAATAACACCACAACTTAATAAAATATTTTATTAACTTAAATACTTGGACTGAAAAGATTTTATTTATTACAATATTTGAACAATCGAGGGACAATTATAGTTAAACAATTTAAACAATTATACCATAAAATAGCAAGCAAATCGTAAAATATTTCTTAGAAATGATCTATTTTTTTCATTTGACTACTATTTTCAAGTTGCCTATAAGCATTTACATTAATAACTTTGTTGAGCCTAATACTATCTATTTCAATTTAACTATTATCATTAAACATATTACCAGTAATCTTACTATTGTTGCAACTGAATAAATGAACGTAAAAGAATCTTACAAATTGTGATCTTTTCTAATCAAAGACTTTATTTAAACTTAAGATTTATTGAAATCCATATCTTTTTATATGTTTACATACATTAGTCGTTTATCAAAAATATTAAATAACATTTATTTACATCAATTATTTTTAATTAAAAAAGAATCTTGACTACAATGCATAAAATTATTTTTACCTTAATGCATAAAAATAATAAATGCACAATCTTGTATAAAAAAATGAAGCAATGCCAATCAGTATATTTTACTCTAAATTAATTATTTAAATATATATATATATATATATATATATATATATATATATATATATATATATATATATATATATATATATATATATATATATATATATATATATATATATATATATATATATATATATATATATATATATATATATATATATATATATATATAGGGGAACATGAAGTAAGATGACGAATGGGGCAAGATGACAACCTACTGTTATCTCTTAAGCAAAAATAAATATAACAGTTGACTTTAGCTAAAAGGAAGTAGACTAATTTTACTAGATTTATTAATGGTTTCTTTTTAAATATTATTTTTCTGACGAAAGTTAAGTATTACAAAAGTTTTTCCGACATTGAAAAAAAACTTTTTATCCTCGTTTGACTTGATTTATTACATCGCTACATCACCAGCTAAAGGTAAATTTTATTTTTTGGACAGACTAAGATACAGGCGTTTTTCGAAACAGTTTCATCTTGCCTCATGTTCCCCTATATATCTATTCACATACCTTTAAAAAGTGGTATTACACTTTACACAATGAAATATGGAAATACATCATCATTTTTTTCAACTACTTTCAAAGAAATTTATTTATTTTTTCTAGTCTGTTATTTTTTCTAAGAAAGAATATTTATAAAGATACAGAGAAATATAAAATATACTGAAATATAGGCAGATTTATGTTTATAAACTTTTGTGTCAACAAATTACAGTCAGTTTTCCATGTTAAATACATAAAATATATATCAAATATAACATATATCAAATATCAAATAAATCCAATATAAAATAAAACAAAATAGTAAACTTACTCAAATCAGTATCAGTTATACCGTGTGAAGTAACTAAAAAACACTTCAGTTCTTTTCAATTGCTTTAAAAAATAACTTTCAGCTCTTTCCAATTGCACTAAAAAGAAAAAAAAAACTTACTTAGATAAGTTGGCAAGTTCTTAAGAATCTGAAAACAAATAAGTAAAAAAACAAAGAACAAACAAACATTTATTTGTTAAAACTACTATATTTAAACAAATTAAATTTAAAAAAGTGTAACGCCAATTCTCCTTAAAGGCTAAAAAAAAAATTCAGCTCAAATTTGCTTGCATACCTTGCTTGTAAAACCATGTGAATAAGAAACACATTTAGAAAAGCCTAGAAACTACTTAAAGATGACATATGCAAAATTGAAGTTTGAACGTTGACTGGACTAACTATTAGCAGATGTTTTTAAAAAATTCATAAAAATTTACATATATTCGTTCTTTTATATTGCATAAATCCATCATATGATAAATCTGAAATAAAAAAATGTAATCGATAAGTAAATACAAAGAAAAACATCATATATGAATCACAAATCAATATAACAGATAGAGATAAGATGTCATGATAAGAGAGTAGTAGTTGTTAAGTATTGTTATTTCATGTTAGCTTTTAGAAAACAATTCATGTTGGTACGTCATGGTTCTAAAAATTCAAATTAAGATATAAACAAAATGTATATGTGGCAAAATGACTTTTCTTGAGTGGCTTTTAGTGAATGATTAAAAGCAGTGACTTTCAATAATAAAACCACTTATAATTTTTAACAATAGACACCAACATAAAGGTAAGCCAAATGTAACAACATTAGTAACATAAATAACAACTTTATGCAAAATCTTGCTCAACACGTTTGCCAAGTCACACACTTTGAAAACATGGTCCATAAATATTATAAAAAGTTTTTATATATGTTATATAAATTTAAATAAATATATTGTGTTTTATAGTTAGTATATATGTTTATATTATGTTGTTTCTATGTCATGGAAACAACATAATATAAACATAAATACTAACTAGAAAACACAATATATTTATTTAAATTTGTAACACATATATAAACACTTCTTATAATATTTATATACACAATAGATACATTTTATACTATTTTAAAAATTCATTTATAAAACAATTATATAACACATATTACCACATACATATATTTATTAAAAACTTTTTAATTTTGAACATAATATAAACACATATGCAAACTATAAACATATATAACTTGAATTGTGTGAACAAAAAATTTAAAAATAACATGAAAATATCTAAAAAGGTTCATATATATTTATATATAAAGACATATATCTCGTAATAAAATATCAAATTATAAACATATCTAACTTAAATCAAATACTTATTGAATAAAGAACAAAAAACAGATAAAAGAACTGCAATCCTAATAACAAAATTTAACGTTTAGCAACAATTAAAGTGTCAGTGTTGGCTCAAAATTTTAACTTATTTTTTTAAATTTTCTAAAACAGAACAAAAAAGGTAATAGCATAACAGAAATGTCAATAAAATAGCATGCGCTTTATAAGCAAAGATTTTCGTTGTCCCCCTTATTTGTTAATATTTGATCCCAGTCGGTAACTTTAGTTGTAAATGCGCATTAGAAACTCGTTTAAATACGTATTGATGTGGTATGTATGTTAGCCATTTTATCGTGTCGAATACGCATTAGAAATACGCATTAGATGCGTATAAAGACAGGTATACAATACGAAGCCTACTGAGTATCAAACTCGCATTTGAAACTCTTGTAAACACGTATAAAACACGATAACCAGAGAATATTCAATACGATATTTTCCTGGTATTACATGCGCATTTAAAACTTTCCAGAATACGCATTATTTACGAATATTTGTTAGCCATTTTATCGTGTCAAACGCGCATTAAAAATAGACATCAGATGCGTATAAAGACAGGTATACAATACGACGCCAACTGAGTATCAAACTCGTATTTAAACACGTATAAAACACGATAACCAGAGAATATTCAATACAATTTTATTAACTAATATGAATTCATAACATAATGATAATGACTAGCAGTAAGCAACCCGTAATACGGCCCAGTCGGCAAATTTAGTTGTAAATGCGCATTAGAAACTCGTTTAAATACGTATCGATGTGGTATGTATGTTAGCCATTTTATCGTGTCGAATACGCATTAGAAATACGCATTAGATGCGTATAAAGACAGGTATACAATACGACGCCTACTGAGTATCAAACTCGCATTTGAAACTCTTGTAAATACGTATAAAACACGATAATCAGAGAATATTCAATACGATATTTTCCTGGTATTACATGCGCATTTGAAACTTTCCAGAATACGCATTATTTACGAATATTTGTTAGCCATTTTATCGTGTCAAACGCGCATTAAAAATAGACATCAAATGCGTATAAAGACAGGTATACAATACGACGCCTACTGAGTATCAAACTCGCTTTTAAACACGTATAAAACACGATAACCAGAGAATATTCAATACAATTTTATTAACTGATATGAATTCTTAACATAATGATAATGACTAGCAGTAAGCAACCCGTAATACGGGTTATGAGTTATTAAATCATTAATAACAATAAAAACACATTAATAACTTGATATATTATCTAAAAAATTAAATACAAATTTATCTATAAATGTTTTAACTTTGACTATCCCTATCAGCAACGTCATTGCTTATAGTTAACGACGAAGACCGCATTAACATCAGTTGAAATCTTTTTAAAATCTGTCACAACACAGGTACCAGAAATGGAAAGTCAAGTAAAGCCTGCAAATACCTAAAAAATGAAATTAAAAAAAAAATTACAATTTTTAATTACAAAAGTACTATTTGCATTTTATTGTTAGTAGAATTAGGATAATAATAACAGAAAATATTTATTCCGTGACTACAGAATAATTAAAAAAGGTTATAAAAGGCTAGACAAAACAATGTAGTAACACCGGCAAATAACACCACAACTTAATAAGATATTTTATTAACTTAAATACTTGAAGTAAAAAGATTTTATTTATTACAATATTTGAACAATCAAGGGACAATTATAGTTAAACAATTTGAGCATCTATATCATAAAATAGCAAGCAACTCGTAAAATATTTCTTATAAATGGTCATTATCATTTGTGGTATTAAGAAATACGTAAGAGCTCAGTAATTACATAAGTTTTATTAAATCTCCCTCTCATCTAAGAGAGAGAGAGAGAGAGAGAGAGAGAGAGAGAGAGAGAGAAAGAGAGAGAGAGAAAGTGTTTCCATAGCAGCATGTTAACAAATGTAAAAAAGCACGGAATAAATACTAGTAACTGGTTTTATTATGTTACCAGTAAACAAAATTATTTTTACCTTGATTAAAAGTTAATTTCCAGCATTTCTTAATTAAGCACCAGCTTCTCTCTAACTGTTGACTAATGATTAATAGAGTAAATTTCACATCATACTAAATTTACAAAATTAAAACCATGTTTTAACAGTTAGCTAACTAATCAAAAGATGACAAAGGGAAGACAAATTAAAAAAAAAAAAGAAAAAAAGAACATTATGATAGAAATTATGATAGAAATTATAAAAAAAAATTATTTAGATTTAAAAGTGTTAATTGTTACTATAAATAGTTAAACTCATACTTTGCTTTGTTCTGAAGTGTCTAAAGTAAAATCAAATTAACAGACATTACCACTGCTTGACACTGACTTCTGTCAAGTAAGTTTTCTGCACGCCGAGTTGCATTTCTTACATTTCAACAACGATTAATTTCATCCTGCCTAGATCTATTTTTTTCATTTGACAACTATTTTCAAGTTGCCTATTAGCATTTTACATTAATAACTTCGTTGAGCCTAATACTATCTATTTCAATTTCACTGTTTTCATTAAACATATTACCAGTAATCTTACTATTGTTACAATTGAATAAATGAATGTAAAAAAATCTTACAAATTGTAATCTTTTCTAATCAAAGACTTTATTTAAACTTAAGATTTATTAAAATCCATATCTTTTTTATGTTTATATACATAAGTCGTTTATCAAAAATATTAGGCAATATTTATTTACATCAATTATGTTTAATTTAACAAAGAATCTACAATGCACAAAACTATTTTTACCTTAATGAACAAAAATAATAAATGCACAATCTTGTATAAAAAATTGAAGCAATTTCAGTCAGTATATTTTTCTCTAAAGTAATTGTTTATATATATATATATATATATATATATATATATATATATATATATATATATATATATATATATATAAATTAGTAAAAAACACTTATCTAACTTTTTTCTTCTACTTGAAGTTTCACCATTGCTGGATCATCAGGAGGAGTTCAATCAGATCGATCCAGCAATGGTCAAATTGATCCAGCAATGGTGAAACTTCAAGTAGAAGAAAAAAGTTAGATAAGTGTTTTTTACTAATTTGTTATTGCTCTATTCTTTAAGAACATTGAGCACTCTATTTGTAAAATACACTAATGTAATTTATATATATATATATATACATATATATATATATATATATATATATATATATATATATATATATATATATATATATATATATATATATATATATATATACATATATGTATATATACATATATATATATATGCATATATATATATAATATATATATATATATATATATATATTTACATATATATATATATTTACATATATATATATATATATATATATATATATATATATATATATATATATATATATATATATATATATATTTACATGTATATATATATTTACATATATATATATATATATATATATATATATATATATATATATATATATATATATATATATATATATATAAATATACTGAAATATAGGCAGATTTAAGTTTATAAACTTTCGTGTCAACAAATTACAGTCAGTTTTCCATGTTAAATACACAAAATATATATCTAATATAATATATATCAAATATAAAATAAATCCAATATAAAATAAAACAAAATAGTAAACTTACTCAAACCAGTATCAGTTACACCGTGTGAAGTAACTAAAAAACACTTCAGTTCTTTTCAATCACTCTAAAAAATAACTTTCAGCTCTTTCCAATAGCACTAAAAAATAAAACAAAACTTGCTTAGCTGAGTTGCCTAGTTTATAAGAATCTGAAAACAGATGAGTAAAACACCAAGAACAAAGATGTATTTGTTAGAACTACTATATTTAAACAAATTAAATTAAACAAAGAATAATGCCAATTCTCCTTAAAAGCTAAAAAAAAAATTTCAGCTCAAATTTGCTTGCAGACCTTGCTTGTAAAACCATGTTTATAAGAAACACATTTAGAAAAGCCTAAAAAAAATTCATAAAAATTTACATACCTTTGTTTATTTATATTGCATAAATCCATCATATGATAAATCTGAAATTAAAAAATTGGATAAGTAAATACAAAGAAAAACATCATATATGAATCGAAAATCAATATATCTGATAGAGATAAGATGTCATGATAAGAGAGTAGTAGTTGTTAAATATTGTTATTTCATGTTAGCTTTTAGAAAACAAATCATGTTGGTACTTCATGGTTCTAAAAATTCAAATTGAGATATAAACTAAATGTTTATATGGCAAAATGATTTTTCTTGAGTGGCTTTTAGTGAATGATTAAAAGCAGTGAGTTTCAATAATAAAACCACTTATAATTTTTAACAATAGACACCAACATAAAGGTAAGCCAAATGTAACAACATTAGTAACATAAATAACAACTTTACGCTAACTTTTGCTCAACACGTTTGCCAGGTCGCACACTTTGAAAACATGGAAACAACGTAATATAAACATATATAATAACTATAAAACACAATATGTCTATTTAACTTTATATAACATATATAAACACCTCATATAATATTTATATACACAATAGATACATTTTATACTATTTTAATGACACATTTATAAAACAATTACATAACACATATTACCACATACATATATTTATCAAAAACCTTTTAACTTTGAACATAATATAAACATATATGCAAACTATAAACATATATAACTTGAATTGTACGAACAAAAAATTTAAAAATAACATGAACAAATCTAAAAAGATTCATATATATATATTCATATATAAAAACAAAAATCTCGCAATAAAATATCAAATTATAATCATATTTAATTTAAATCAAATACTTATTGAATAAAGAGCAAAAAACAGATAGGAGAACTGCAATCCTTATAACAAAATTTAACGTTTAGCAATAATAAAATGTCAGTGTTGGCTCGAAATTTTAATTCATTCTTCTAAATTTTCTAAAACAGTACAAAAAAAAGGTAATAGCATAACAGAAATGTCAATAAAATAATAATCAACATAATAAAATAAGCAAGGTATGAAATGATAGGATTTATAATATATTTGAATTGTATTAATTTAGGACTTAATAAAACTAAATAAATTTACAAGTAGTAATAAATATTTTTATGATAAAGTTTTAGTAACTTTTTTAGTACAAAAAAGTACTGTAACTGTATGGGAGATATGCGATACTGCTTTAGCAGAACGATATCTCTTCATACAACTTTTCATGTATTCCTGACTATTCCTTTTCATTCAAGACAAACTTTTTTCTAAATTTCTCAAGAGAAAACTTTTTAATTTAAATTTTGCTTTCACAATTTCAGTTTAAGCATGCGCTTTAAAGCAATGATTTTCGTTTTTCCGTTATATGTTGATATTTGATCAAAATTGGGTACGATATCGTATCCGATTTTGATCAAATATTAAATAATACGTATTTTTGATAAATAAGTGGTATTGAACTCGAATTCGAAACTTAAAACTAAATGCGTATTTTTCTGGTATCAACAGCGGTATATTATACGTGATCAATACTCCGAGTATTTACAATACTAGATATGCCGACTGGGGGGTTATGAGTTATTAAATCATTAGTAACAATAAAAACACATTAATAACTTGATATATTATCTAAAAAATTAAATACAAATTTATCTATAAATGTTTTAACTTTGACTATCCCTATCAGCAACGCCATTGCTTATAGTTAACGACATAAAGACCGCATTAACATCAGTTGAGTTCTTTTTAAAATCTACACAACACAAGTACCAGAAAAGGACAGTCAAGTAAAGCCTGCAAATACCTAAAAAAAGACATGAAAAAAAAAATACAATTTTTAATTACAAAAGTACTATTTGCATTTTATTGTTAGTAGAATTAGGATAATAATAACAGAAAATATATGAACCTGTCATTTCAAAAAGGGCACAAGTCAGTGGTGTACACTGGAGTTTTAGATGTTTGAGTTTTGACACTTACAGGCATTGTGCAAACTTCAAACTTTTTTATGTTTATGCTTATATCAAAAAAGAATGTTTTGCAAAGAATTGGGGTGATTGGAGCTTGGGAACAAGAAAACCCTAGTTTTTGGGTTCTAAATTTATGTTATATTTTATCTAAATTCATATTCATCAACAAATTTCAAGTTTCATGCAATAGTGTCTTAGTGTTCAGTTTTTATGACCCTGCAATGTTTAGAGCCCCCTCAAATTGAGGGGGGTTAAAACTTTATATGGTCTTAGTTTTTAAAAAATAAGAGATTATTGCATGAAATTTGAAATTTGTTGATGAATATAAATTTAGACAAAAATAGTAAAGAAAATACTTTATAAACTTGTTGCTCCCACATTAAGGACTGGGTGGGCCCAAAAATTAGGGTTTTTTTGTTCCCAAGCTCCAATCACCCCAATTCTATGCAAAACATTATTTTTTGATATAAGCATAAACATACAAATGTTTGGAGTTAACACAATGCCTGTAAGTGTCAAAACTCAAACATCTAAAAATCCAGTGTACACCACTGCAAGTCCATTTACTAAAACTTTTCAAAATCAACAAAAATATGATTTTTATTAAAATAATGTCTAGGTTGCTAAAGAAATTAAACAAAGAAGTAGATAAATAAAGAACGCATATAACTTATGTATTTTTTATTTCTTATAAAAAAAACATAAATCATACAGAGATTTTTAATTCAAACTTATAAACTAACTGCTAAAAGTTTTGGACTTATGTCTTATTATCCTTTTCGACTTATATCTTATTATCCTTTTCGAATGACAGGTTTATATATTCTGTCTACAGAATAATTAAAAAAGATTATAAAAAGGCTAGACAACACAATGTATACATTGTTACTATAGTAACGCTGGCAAATAACACCACAACTTAATAAGATATTTTATTAACTTAAATACTTGGACTAAAAAGATTTTATTTATTTCAATATTTGAACAATCAAGGGACAATTATAGTTAAACAATTTGAGCAACTATATCATTAAATAGCAAGAAACTCGTTAAATATTTCTTATAAATGGTCATTATCATTTGTGGTTTTAAGAAATACGTAAGAGCTCAGTAATTACATAAGTTTTATTAAATCTCCCTCTCATCTAAGAGAGAGAGAGAGAGAGAGAGAGAGAGAGAGAGAGAGAGAGAGAGAGAGAGAGAAAGTAAGTGCTTCCAAAGCAGCATGTTAACAAATGTAAAAAAGCACAGAATAAATAGTAGTAACTGGTTTTATTATGTTACCAGAAAACAAAATTATTTTTACCTTGATTGAAAGCTAATTTCCAGCATTTCTTAATTAAGCTCCAGCTTCTCTTTAACTATTGACTAATGATTAATAGAGTAAATTTCATATCATACTAAATTTACAAAATTAAAACCATGTTTCAACAGTTAGCTAACTAATCAAAAGATGACAAAGGGAAGACAAACTAAAAAAAAAGAAAAAAGAACATATTTATGATAGAAATTATAAAGAAAAAATAAAATTATTTGGATTTAAAAGTGTTAATTGTTACTATAAATAGTTAAACTCATACTTTGCTTTGTTCTGAAGTGTCTAAAGTAAAATCAAATTAACAGACATAAACACTGCTTGACACTGAATTCTGTCAAGTAAGTTTTCTGCACGCCGAGTTGCATTTCTTACATTTCAACAACAATTAGTTTCATCCTGCCTAGATCTATATTTTTTTCATTTGACAACTATTTTCAAGTTGCATATTAGCATTTTACATTAATAACTTCGTTGAGCCTAATACTATCTATTTCAATTTCACTGTTATCATTAAACATATTACCAGTAATCTTACTATTGTTACAATTGAATAAATGAACGTAAAAGAATCTTACAAATTGTGATCTTTTCTAATCAAAGACTTTATTTAAACTTAAGATTTATTGAAATCCATATCTTTTTATATGTTTATATACATAAGTTGTTTATCAAAAATATTAAACAATATTTATTCACATCAATTATTTTTAATTTAACAATGCACAAAATTATTTTTACCTTAATGAACAAAAATAATAAATGCACAATCTTGTATAAAAAATTGATGCAATGTCAGTCAGTATATTTTACTCTTAAGTGTATATATATATATATATATATATATATATATATATATATATATATATATAGTATATATATATATATATATATATATATATATATATATATATATATATATATATATATATATATGTTTATATATATATATATGTTTATATATATATATATATATATATATATATATATATATATATATATATATATTTATATATATATATATATATATATATATACTGAAATATAGGCATTTAAGTTTATAAACATTCTTGTCAACAAATTACAGTCAGTTTTCCATGTTAAATACACAAAATATATATCTAATATAATATATATCAAATATAAAATAAAACAAAATAGTAAACTTACTCAAACCAGTATCACTTACACTGTGTGAAGAAACTAAAAAACACTTCAGTTCTTTTCAATCACTCTAAAAAATAACTTTCAGCTCTTTCCAATAAAACTAAAAAACAAAACAAAACTTGCTTAGCTGAGTTGCCTCATTTATAAGAATCTGAAAACAGATAAGTAAAAAACCAAGAACAAACAAACATTTATTTTTTAGAACTACTGTATTTAAACAAATTAAATAAAACAAAGAATAACGCCAATTCTCCTTAAAAGCTTAAAAAAATTTTCAGCTCAAATTTGCTTGCAGACCTTGCTTGTAAAATAAAATGTAAATAAGAAACACATTTAGAAAAGCCTAGAAAAAATTCATTAAAATTTACATACATTTGCTCTTTTATATCGCATAAATCCATGATATGATAATCTGAAATGAAAAAATGTAATTGATAAGTAAATACAAAGAAAAAAATCAAATATGAATCAAAAATCAATATATCTGATAGAGATAAGATGTCATGATAAGAGAGTAGTAGTTGTTAAATATTGTTATTTCATGTTAGCTTTTAGAAAACAAATCATGTTTGTACTTCATGGTTCTAAAAATTTAAATTGAGATATAAACAAAATGTATATACGGCAAAATGATTTTTCTTGAGTGGCTTTTAGTGAATGATTAAAAGCAGTGAGTTTCAATAATAAAACCACTTATAACTTTTAACAATAGACACCAACATTAAGGTAAGCCAAATGTAACAACATTAGTAACATAAATAACAACTTTACGCAAAATCTTGCTCAACACCTTTGCCAAGTCGCACACTTTGAAAACATGGAAACAACATAACATAAACATACATAATAACTATAAAACACAATATATTTATTCAACTTTATATAACATATACAAACACCTCATATAATATTTATATACACAATAGATACATTTTATACTATTTTAATGACACATTTATAAAACAATTACATAACACATATTACCACATACATATATTTATCAAAAAATTTTTAACTTTGAACATAATATAAACATATATGCAAACTATAAACATATATAACTTGAATTGGGCGAACAAAAAATTTAAAAATAACATGAAAAAATCTAAAAAGATTCGTATATATATGAATATATATGAATATATATATATATATATATATATATATATATATATATATATATATATATATATATATATATATATATATATATATTTATATATATATACATTTATATATATATAAGCATATATCTCGTAATAAAATATCAAATTATAATTATATTTAATTTAAATCAAATACTTATTGAATAAAGAGCAAAAAACAGATAGAAGAACTGCAATCCTTATAACAAAATTTAACGTTTAGCAACAATAAAATGTCAGTGTTGGCTCGAAATTTTAATTTATTTTTCTAAATTTTTTAAAACAGTACGAAAAAAAGGTAACAGCATAGCAGAAATGTTAATAAAATAATAATCAACATAATAAAAAAGGCAAGGTATGAAATGATAGGATTTATAATATATTTGAATTATATTGATTTAGGACTTAATAAATAAAATAAAGATAATAAGAAAATAAGAATATAATAAAAAATAAGAATAAAACAAAATAAATTTAAAAGTAGTAATAAATATTTTTATGATAAAGTTTTAATAACTTTTTTAGTACAAAAAAGTACTGTAACTGTATTGGAGATATGCGATACTGCTTTAGCAGAACAATATCTCTTCATACAACTTTTTATGTATTCCTGACTATTCCTTTTCATTCCAGACAAACTTTTTACTAAATTTCTCAAATGTAAACTTTTTTATTTAAATTTTGCTTTCACAATTTCAGTTTAAGCATGCGCTTTAAAGCAAAGATTTTCGTTTTTCCGCTATATGTTGATATTTGATCGAGATCGGGTAGGATATCGTATCCGATTTTGATCAAATATTAAATAATACGTATTTTTGATAAATAAGTGGTATTGAACTCGAATTCGAAACTTAAAACTAGAAGCGTATTTTTCTGGTATCAACGGCGGTATGTTATACGTGATCAATACTCCGAGTATTTACAATACTAGATATGCCGACTGGGTAGAATTAGGATAATTATAACAGAAAATATATATTCCGTGACTACAGAATAATTAAAAAAGGTTATAAAAGGCTAGACAAAACAATGTAGTAACACCGGCAAATAACACCACAACTTAATAAGATATTTTATTAACTTAAACACTTGGAGTAAAAAGATTTTATTTATTACAATATTTGAACAATCAAGGGACAATTATAGTTAAACAATTTGAGCAACTATATCATAAAATAGCAAGCAACTCGTAAAATATTTCTTATAAATGGTCATTATGATTTGTGGTATTAAGAAATACGTAAGAGCTCAGTAATTACATAAGTTTTATTAAATCTCCCTCTCATCTAAGAGAGAGAGAGAGAGAGAGAGAGAGAGAGAGAGAGAGAGAGAGAGAGAGAGAGAGAGAGAGAGAGAGAAAGTGTTTCCAAAGCAGCATGTTAACAAATGTAAAAAAGCACGGAATAAATACTAGTAACTGGTTTTATTATGTTACCAGTAAACAAAGTTATTTTTACCTTGATTAAAAGCTAATTTCCAGCATTTCTTAATTAAGCACCAGCTTCTCTCTAACTGTTGACTAATGATTAATAGAGTAAATTTCACATCATACTAAATTTACAAAATTAAAACCATGTTTTAACAGTTAGCTAACTAATCAAAAGATGACAAAGGGAAGACAAACTAAAAAAAAAAATGAAAAAAAGAACATTATGATAGAAATTATAAAAAAAAAAAAATTATTTAGATTTAAAAGTGTAAATTGTTACTATAAATAGTTAAACTCATACTTTGCTTTTTTCTGAAGTGTCTACTTGATACTGAATTCTGTCAAGTAAGTTTTCTGCACGCCGAGTTGCATTTCTTACAACGATTAATTTCATCCTGCTTAGATCTATTATTTTCATTTGACAACTATTTTCAAGTTGCCTATTAGAATTTTACATTAATAACTTCGTTGAGCCTAATACTATCTATTTCAATTTCACAGTTTTCATTAAACATATTACCAGTAATCTTACTATTGTTACAATTGAATAAATGAACGTAAAAAAATCTTACAAATTGTAATCTTTTCTAATCAAAGACTTTATTTAAACTTAAGATTTATTAAAATCCATATCTTTTTATATGTTTATATACATAAGTCGTTTATCAAAAATATTAAACAATATTTATTTACATCAATTATTTTCAATTTAACAAAGAATCTACAATGCACAAAATTATTTTTACCTTAATGAACAAAAATAATAAATGCACAATCTTGTATAAAAAATTGAAGCAATCTCAGTCAGTATACTTTTTTTTAAAGTTATTATATATATATATATATATATATATATATATATATATATATATATATATATAATATATATATATATATATATATATAAATTAATAAAAAACACTTATCTAACTTTTTTCTTCTACTTAAAGTTTCACCATGGCTGGATCATCAGGAGGAGTTCAATCAGATCGATCCAGCAATGGTCAAATTGATCCAGCAATGGTGAAACTTCAAGTAGAAGAAAAAAGTTAGATAAGTGTTTTTTACTAATTTATTATTGCTCTATTCTTTAAGAACATTGAGCACTCTATTTGTAAAATACACTAATGTAATTTACATATATATATATATATATATATATATATATATATATATATATATATATATATATATATATATATCATTACATATATATATATCATTACATATATATATATATATATATATATTTACATATATATATATATATATATATAATTACATATATATATACATATATTTACATATATATATATATATATATATATATATATATATATATATATATATATATATATATATATATATATATATATATATATATATATATATATATATATATATATATATATATATATATATAAATATACTGAAATATAGGCAGATTTCAGTTTATAAACTTTCGTGTCAACAAATTACAGTCAGTTTTCCATGTTAAATACACAAAATATATATCTAATATAATATATATCTAATATAAAATAAATCCAATATAAAATAAAACAAAATAGTAAACTTACTCAAACCAGTATCAGTTACACCGTGTGAAGTAACTAAAAAACACTTCAGTTCTTTTCAATCACTCTAAAAAATAACTTTCAGCTCTTTCCAATAGCACTAAAAAATAAAACAAAACTTGCTTAGCTGAGTTGCCTAGTTTATATGAATCTGAAAACAGATGAGTAAAAAAACAAGAACAAAAATTTTTTGTTACAACTACTATATTTAAACAAAAATAAATTAAACAAAGAATAATGCCAATTCTCCTTAAAAGCTAAAAAAAATTTTCAGCTCAAATTTGCTTGCAGACTTTGCTTGTAAAATAAAATGTGAATAAGAAATTCATTTAGAAAAGCCTAGAAAAAATTCATAAAAATTTACATACCTTTGTTTATTTATATTGCATAAATCCATCATATGATAAATCTGAAATGAAAAAATTGGATAAGTAAATACAAAGAAAAACATCATATATGAATAGAAAATCAATATATCTGATAGAGATAAGATGTCATGATAAGAGAGTAGTAGTTGTTAAATATTGTTATTTCATGTTAGCTTTTAGAAAACAAATCATGTTGGTACTTCATGGTTCTAAAAATTCAAATTGAGATATAAACTAAATGTTTATACGGCAAAATGATTTTTCTTGAGTGGCTTTTAGTGAATGATTAAAAGCAGTGAGTTTCAATAATAAAACCACTTATAATTTTTAACAATAGACACCAACATAAAGGTAAGCCAAATGTAACAACATTAGTAACATAAATAACAACTTTACGCAAACTCTTGCTCAACACGTTTGCCAAGTCACACACTTTGAAAACACGGAAACAACATAATATAAACATATATAATAACTATAAAATACAATACGTCTATTTAACTTTATATAACATATATAAACACCTCATATAATATTTATATACACAATAGATACATTTTATACTATTTTAATGACACATTTATAAAACAATTACATAACACATATTACCACATACATATATTTATCAAAAACTTTTTAACTTTGAACATAATATAAACATATATGCAAACTATAAACATATATAACTTGAATTGCGCGAACAAAAAATTTAAAAATAACATGAAAAAATCTAAAAAGATTCATATATATATATTCATATATAAAAACAAAAATCTCGCAATATTATATCAAATTATAATCATATTTAATTTAAATCAAATACTTATTGAATAAAGAGCAAAAAACAGATAGGAGAACTGCAATCCTTATAACAAAATTTAACGTTTAGCAATAATAAAATGTCAGTGTTGGCTCGAAATTTTAATTTATTTTTCTAAATTTTTAAAAACAGTACAAAAAAAAGGTAAAAGCATAACAGAAATGTTAATAAAATAATAATCAACATAATAAAATAAGCAAGGTATGAAATGATAGGATTTATAATATATTTGAATTGTATTAATTTAGGACTTAATAAAACTAAATAAATTTAAAAGTAGTAATAAATATTTTTATGATAAAGTTTTAGTAACTTTTTTAGTACAAAAAAGTACTGTAACTGTATGGGAGATATGCGATACTGCTTTAGCAGAACGATATCTCTTCATACAACTTTTCATGTATTCCTGACTATTCCTTTTCGTTCCAGACAAACTTTTTTCTAAATTTCTCAAGAGAAAACTTTTTAATTTAAATTTTGTTTTCACAATTTCAGTTTAAGCATGCGCTTTAAAGCAACGATTTTCGTTTTTCCGTTATATATTTTGATATTTGATCAAAATCGGGTACGATATCGTATCCGATTTTGATCAAATATTAAATAATACGTATTTTTGATAAATAAGTGGTATTGAACTCGAATTCGAAACTTAAAACTAAATGCGTATTTTTCTGGTATCAACGGCGGTATATTATACGTGATCAATACTCCGAGTATTTACAATACTAGATATGCCGACTGGGTTGAGACGCGTGAAATTTGAGAATTAGGTATTGTGGTTTATCCTCCTCCGGCTAATTGCCATATAGAGGCCACATTACCAAGGACCGCAAAGACAAGTTTGGATCCAAAAGGAGCGCCATAATGTAAATTAACAACAATGGTCTCGACAAATGTTTTCAATGTATTTACAATATTGTTAGTTAAACAAATTTGTTAAATACTGTAACTCATTTATGAGTTATGGTATTCAACGATGCATTTGTCGAGACGTTAGTAACTAAAAAAAGTGTAAGAAAAATATTTTTTTGTAAAAAATTCAAATCGCCAAGTTGCAATTAGTTAATTGCAACATCGCGAATTGAAACTTTTTTTTCATAACAAATTTGTTATGAAAAAAAAATTACAACTAACTTTTTGTACATTGTTAAAAGTTAAAAAAAATACCAGTATGGTTTTTTTTTTAACTTATAATTATAAGTTAAAAAAAAACCATAACAATTATAATTATAACAGTGCGTTTTTAATAAGTGTAATCTAAGACGCAACATAACGTCAAAAAAATCAGTACGGATTTTAATTGTGTCTCATATTTAGATTATATAAAGTTGCATTGCGTTTTATTTGGTCAAAAGCTGTTAAATTTGTAAGTTTAAAAAATAATCTTTTTTAAATGAGCTTTAAATCGTATTGTAGTTTATTCTCCTCGGGCATTTGCCCTGCAGAGTTATTAATAAATGTTACAGTAGTTAAGAAATAAAAATACAAGGTGGTCTACTGTTCCACTATTAAAATACATAAAGACAGACTCCCAGGGGACTCACGTTTAAGAAAATAAAAAAACCCACTATTTAAAAAAAAAAAAAAAATCGAAAACGAAAACGAAAAAACGAAAAAATTAAATTTCGATGAAAATAAAACGAAAAAGCGAAAAAGAAAATTTCAAAAAAGAGATTTTCACTAAAAAATATATCTGGGCATTTTAATTTACAAGAACTTTGTTAATTTCTAGATTAAAATTATTTTCTCCGCTCCAGATATTTTTGCATTCTTGTAGAAAAGAAATCATTTCATTATTAATAATAGAAATATGGAACTCGTCTGACAAAATTCTTTTAATTTTGCCTTGGAATTCCAGCTTGAGCGTCCTTCTGGGGTAAATTTTTTTGTCTTGGAACGACCTCATTCTATTGCAATATATTATGTATAATAGTTCGTTAGTTATTAGTTTTCCTATATAAAATTTATTTACAAAAGTTGATGAAAAGAAGAGTAGTGATTTGAAAGTGTTTTTAAGAGGTATTAGGTATGGGTATATTTTGTGAATGAGGGCTAAAGTGTATTTTACTAAGGGTTGAACTTTTTCACACTTAAACATCATGTGTTGTATGTTTTCTGATTCTTTCATACATTGTGGGCAGAGATCGTCTGTTATATGGCCTCTTTTTTTAAACATTGTATTGGTGGGTAGTGCAAAATGTATTAGTTTATACTTTATTTCATTGGCTTTGTTGTTGCTTTCATTTTTGTGTATGGATATAAACAAATGGGCCCACTCTTTTGTTGAGGTATTATTCATACTGTTGAAAATGTCCTTCCATCTGTAAAATATATTGGGTGTACTTTTATCGTTGTTATTTAGGGAAGTGTTGTATATTTCTTTAGGAGTTAAGTCAAGGAATCGTATTCGACGGTTGTTTTTGGTGCTTATGCACAACGATGTTTTGTTGTAGTCGAAGCTTTGACTTTGGGTGTTTATCATGTTTTCCATTGGGGTAGTAATGACTTTATTATGGTTGTTAAGAGGCGTTGTTTTATACCAATAACTTGGCTTTCCAGAAAGCCCTGGACAAATACTTTTGATATGTTCCCTAGCAGGATTATGTTATTATTTATGGATTCTTGAGTTGGTTTCATAGTTTGGTTTTTGTTTGCGTATGTATGGGTTAAAAAATATTGGTTGCATTAGCACTTCTTCGATAGTGAGATTCTTATGGTTATTGTGTTTTAAGTAGAATTTATTCCAACTTTTCATTGTCTGTTGGTAATACGGAGGTAGAGTTTTTAAAGAATCATATGAGTGTAATGTGAGAAGGACAAGGTTTCCTTGATTAGCGTTTCGGTATTGATTAAGTATGTAGGAAGCTGAGTCTTTCCAGGCGCCGTTTTTGTTTTTATTATATAACTTTGAGATCCAGCTCAGCTGTAAAGATTCGAGTTTTATCTTGACGTCGACTATATTTAAACCTCCCTGGTCTATCGGAAGTTTTGATGTTTGCTTGAGGTTTTTACGGTGCTGTTATTACATAGAAAACTTTCTATTTTACGTTCAATTATTTTGATTTTTTTGTCAGAAGGAATGGGTATTGTGAAGGCTAAATCTCATAAGCTGCTTAAAAGGGTTTGATTTGTTATGATAGCTTTACCTTTTATGGATAACTTGAAACTCTTCCAGCTATCAATTATTTTGCTAATGATGTTAATACTCTCATCCCATTGACGGTTTACGTAGTTACTTGTGTTTGAGAAGGTTATACCTAGACTCTGAAGAGTGTTGCTGTGCCAGGAAAAATTAAGGAAATTTTCTTTTATCGGAGATCTGTTCATTCCAAGCCACAGGCCTAGGCATTTGGTAGTATTTAGTTTTGCTCCTGTGGCTAGTTTGTATACATTTAGGGCGTTGTCTAGAGCTTTTACAGAGTTGTCTGAAGAGAGGTAAAAGTTTGCGTCGTCGGCGTATTGTTGGAGCTTTGTCTTTTTGTTGTTTAGAGTTATTCCCTTTATTTCGGTATTTTTATTAGTGTATGCAAGGTTTTCGTAAATGGATCTGTGGGGGATGCAAGCGGTTTGATCTTCTTTGATTTTTGACGGTAGTATATTTGCTAGACGGTTTGAGAATATTTTGGTAAGTATTTTGTAGTCGGTGTTGAGAAGTGATATGGGTCGCCAGTTTGAGATATCGGCTTTATACCCTTTTTTATAGAGGCGAGTTATTATGGCTTATTTTTGCGTTTCTGACATTTCGTTTTTCTGAATGATATCGTTTAAGACTTTAACTAAACTTTCTCCTAAAATATTAAATTTAGATTAAGAAAGTTCCGCGGTTAGCCCATCTTTGCCGGGTGATTTGTTATTTTTCATTGTTTTTATTGCATTTTTGACTTCGGCTAAATCAATCAATTTATCTAGTAAATGCTTTTGTTGTTCAGAAATTTGTTTTATATCTGTATTTTCGAGTAAATGTTTTCGCAGCAAGATATTGTTTTTGCTGTTTTTATAAAGGTTTTTGTAAAATATCTCAAATGTTTTAGTGATATCAGCTGTGTTATTTTTTTCGTTTCCGTTCTTATCTTTGATGTTAATGATTACTTGTTTAGATATTTTAGCTTTTTCAAGTTGAAAAAAGAAATTGCTGCATTTTTCGCCATGCGTCCTCCATTTTATTTTAGCCCTTATTTTTGCGCCGTTTAGTTTGTTTATTTCGAAGGTTTGTGGCTTTATTTTAAGGTTTTCGCTAAGACGTTTCATCTCTGGATTAAAAGGCGCTTTTTTGAGAGAGTTTTTAGCTGTTTTTCAAGTTTTTTCTTCTTGACGGCTCTTTTTTGCCTCCGTTTTGCTAAATTTTTTTGAAAGAATTTTAATTTCTTTTTTAAGAGAATCCCAGTCAGATGTTTTATTTTCAGACTGATTAATTTTTTGGTTGGCTAAATTTATAATTTTGGTTAGTTATACTTTTGGTTATTTAAAATTTCGTTGTTTAAGATCCATAGTTCTTTTCCGATATCTAAGTTTTTAAGAGTGATGGTGGCGCATATTGAATTGTGGTAATCTGAAAAAGTCATCGGCTTGTGTTCTATGTTTATTAATTGTCGCATGTGTTTGCTAATATATAAGCGACCTAAGCGGGAGAATGTGGTGTTATTGGTAGATTTATAAGTATATTCTTTTGTGCAAGGATTAAACTTCCTCCACGTGTCTTCTACGTTAAGCTCTTTTAATAATGTTTTAAAGGCCTCGATTGAGAGACATTTTATTTCGATTTATTTGTGGGTGCCGATCTATTTCTTTCTGTACGTCACACACAGTACTATCTGTGTGTGACGTACCACTCAAGAAAAAGCCTGGATTATTCCATTGTCGAATAAAGTTTTCTGCGTCTTGCGCATTTAAATGGGTATCTTGCAGAAGATAAAAATCGTAATAGACCTTTTCGCGGTTGGGAAATGCATCTTGGGTAATCAGAGCAAACAAACAACAAAGTTCGCTTTATTTAAATCAAAGCTGAAGACCTACTTCCTATTATTTTTATTATCTAGTGCTTAGATTTATGGTTTGATGTTTTATATTGTGAATTTTTTATTATTATAGATAAAGAAAATATAACTATAAAATGCAAAACTACCGTTGCTGTGTTGCTGGTTGTAATAACGATTCTAGGTATCCGGATAGGTTACTCAAAAGAAGTCAAGTAACAGAGCTAAAATTTCATTATTTTCCTAAAGACTCTGAAAAAAGACATCAGTGGGTAAATCAAGTTGGAAAAGGTTTACTAAATTTTACAGTTTCTGATAATAAAGTGGTTTGCTCTAATCATTTTGAGTTTGGAAAACCTACTTTTGCTTCACCTATTCCAACTTTGTATTTGAATATTTGTAATGCATATAAGGAATCTCCTACAAAAAGAAGAAAACTTAAAAAATTGGATCTTATTGTGGCATCAGATTCAAACAGTTTCTCTACAAGTTTAGCTATAGAAAGTGAAACTTGTGATAAATCTATTCAGTGTAATGAACCAATACGAGGATCAATGATTTTTGCTAATTTAACTAGAGATTCTGATGTTCAATTTTTTACTGGCCTAGCAAATTCAAATATCTTTGAAATGTTATTTTCTTATTTGCAGAGGAAAGGAAATATAATGCACTACTGGAAGGGTAAAAAAATTACAACTAAAGACTTATCATCGCCAAGAGATTTGAAAACAATATCATTAAAATCTCTAACATTGCAGCAAGAATTGCTTCTTGTAATGATGCGTTTACGCTTAGCTCTTTTAACTGAAGATCTTGCTCATTGTTTTATGATTTCTTCTTCTGTCGTCAGTTCAGTATTTATAACATGGATAAAACTATTTTCTCTTGAGTTAAAATGGATTATACATTTTCCAAACAGAAATATTATAAAAAGAAATTTACCAACCATGTTCAGAAAGTACTATCCGAAATGCTATGTAATAATTGATTGCTCTGAACTCTTTATTGAAACACCGTCTAGTTTGGAGATAGCTGCAGCTGGTTGGTCAAATTATAAACACCATTATACTGTAAAATATTTAGTTGGAATAACACCCAATGGTGCAGTTTCTTTTTTGTCTAACTGTTATGGTGGCAGAGCTAGTGATGTTTTCATAGTTAAAGATTGCGGATTTTTGAAATATTTACAACCTGGTAATCAACTTATTGCAGATAGAGGTTTCAAAATTAAAGATCTTCTAGCATTTTACCAGTGTAACATAGCTATTCCCCCATCAAAAAATACAAATTTTCAGATGACATATAATGATGTACAGAAAACCTCAAAAATTGCAAATGTTAGAATTTATGTTGAGCAGGCCATAGGGCGTATGAAAAACTTTCGCATATTAAAAAATAAAATGCCAGTCACATTGTTGCCCTTATGTGATAATATTATTACAGTATGTGCCATATTACCAAACTTTATGCCCCCACTTTGCATTGATGAAAACAAAGCATAAGTTGTTAATTAAAAACAAAAACATTAAATATTTCTTCTAAATGAAAACTTTTACAGAAGTATATGTATATGCGAACATACATATATATATATATATATATATATATATATATATATATATATATATATATATATATATATATATATATATATATATATATATACATATATATATATATGTATATATATAGTATATATATATATGTATATATATATATTTATATATATATGTCTATATATATATGTCTACATATATATATATAATACATATATATATATATATATATATATATATATATATATATATATATATATATATATATATATACATATAAATATATGTATATATATATATATATATGTATATAGATATATATATATATATATATATATATATATATATATATATATATATATATATTTATATATATATATGTCTATATATATATATGTCTATATATATATATATATATATATATATATATATATATATATATATATATATATATATATATATATATATATATATATATATATATAGATAGATAAATAGATAGATAGATAGATATAGATATAGGTTCATCAGGAAGCTATATCTATATCTATCTATACTATATATATATATATATATATATATATATATATATATATATATATATATATATATATATATATATATATATATATATATATATATATATATATTAATTTCGTCTTTTTTTTGTTTCTTGTGAACTACTTTGTTTCATTTTTTTACGGGTATGTTGCATACAAAAATTTTAATTTTATCTTTGATTTTTTTTTATATTCAGTTTAAACTAAATAAGGAGGTGTCTTATTAATTAATAAACTTTTTAAATCTTCTAAATCAATAGTTTGTTACTGAAAATCTCATAGAGAAGATAAATTTTATATTATATAATGTTTAAATCATACACTTTTTATCTCCATAACTATATAAAAATGTCTATAAATCAATGATTTAAGTACTTTTTAGTTATTGGCAAAGTATGCAAATAAATCTATCATTCAATATTGTCTTTTTACTGATTCCACAGCATTCCTAATGAAACCAGAGACCGTAATATCGCATTCAATACTGTTATCTTTTCATTTAAGCATGGCTTGTCATACAATGGACATGTATATAAATGTACAAATCCAAGCAGGTAACGTTGGACAAGTTTTAAAAAACAGAATTAAACTTGGAAGCACTCTTTGCCAATGATCTTCATCAAACGTGATTTTGTTTACTAGAACATCTTTCTTTGTATAGACTACAAAATATGTTGAGTTATAACCAGTGATTGCCATTTAACCAATTATTTGGGTGTAGTATTTGTGATTTTTTTTTAACATGACTTTGTTGTCAACCATCTCCAAGAAGTCAGTTTTTTTCCATGAAACATTTATTTCTTCGTCACGAATACTGACGGGGCATTTATATTCTACACAAGCTTTTAGGCAACACTGACATTGAAAAATGTTGTCCGGAGTAGCGCCAAGATATGGTTGTGGTTTATGCAAAAATAAACCACAAAATATTAATTTCGGGTTTTGATGTTTTACCCCCTCAGTTGACATAAATGCTTTAGCTGCGTTTTTCTCGTTTTTTTTACCCCATTTGATAGATGCTACATATTTTAATTCAACAGGTTCGACAATAGCCTTAAGAAGTGGTGCAACTCTGCATTTAACGTCTTTTTCGCGGTTTCTTAAAAAAGATGTAACCATTTTGTGTACGGAATAAAAGCATGATGATGTTATTCGTCCTCTGCGTTGATTCCACCATTGCTTTGAGTGTGATTGGTTTCTTGTAGCTTTTTCTAATTCTTGTAGCTGATGGTCATTAAACGTAAGCATATCAAGAAATCTATCAGTCACACTACGTGGATCCGTCGGCAAAAAACTTAGTGTTGCAGAAGCTATTTCTGTTATTGGGAGTGGCACATCACATTCTGGAGGAGGAGTAAACATCGTATTTAAAACGGCGTTAGGGAGAACTGTTTTGACATTTAACAAAAAAGAATTTTTATCAGCATCCGTAACTTCACGCATTTCTTCTGGTCTCGGATCAAAATCTCTTTTGTCTTTACACATCAAATAAGTTTTATGTGACTTACCACTTTTGTGTTGAACAATGTTCATATCTTTTAGCATAATTGGTTGAACTTCTTTGGATGGAGCATTCCAGTTACAAACATTGTCAGTACAAGTAGGAGTGGTAAAACCTTTAGTGTTTGCAAACTCTACTCTATAAAGTGTTGCTACAATATGGTTGCAACATTTACTTTGTCCTGCGGTACATGTACAAAACGTCGTGCAAATCGCACCATCTATATTAAAGAAAATCCAAATTTGATGGAACTTTGCCCGAATATGTTGAGGTGTGACCGAAGTACATATAATAATATAATCGTTCACTTTTTTGCAATACAACTTGTCAACAAAACTACTTCCAAAGTATGAATACGCTTTTTTCAGTTTGTAGTGACCAATATACTCAGTTTCAAAAACTTTGCTTTCTAAGATAAAAGCAAATATTTATCCAATATTTGTAACAGGCCATTGTTTGATATCATCATTAAAGTCAAAGGCTTTCAACGGATCAAAGTCTATTTTGAAAGATTTCAAAAGATTTGTGTAGTCAGTGTTTAATTTTTCGCAAATATTTTTGGCACTTTTAACAACTTTAATTTTCTGCTCATATGCTATTAAAGCTTTAGCAGCAAGGGAGCTATGATTTCCAGAAGATGTTAAACCGCGCTGTTGGAGATAAAACTGTAGCTCTCCGCTTGACATTTCCATAAAATTTTTAAAGAGTTTCAACTTTTGTTTCATCGCCAGTTTGCATTGCATCCATATCTAATTGTTAATTTGTTTTGAAAAATTTTACTTCAGTTTTATAACAATGCAACAGTCTCGAAATTAAGCTCTTTAAGTATTGACGTAAAAGGATCATTTTCCTTCTTTCAATAAAGTTATAGTTGTTAAGTTTTTTGACAGAAACAAAAAAAAAGAAGTGTTATTTCGGCATTAATAGAGTTTATTATATATAAAAAAAAACCTTAAGCTTTATTATTAAATAATAAATAAGATTTGAATAAACTATTTTTATTAAATAATAAAAAATTGTTTTTAAAAAATAATAAAAATGAAAATGTTATGAATAGATTTAAAAAATGTTATAAATATGTTATATATGATGTTATAAAATGTTATAAATATGTTACATATATTATAATTGTTATAAAAAGAGTTTGCAAACACTAAAGGTTTTACCACTCCTACTTGTACTGACAATGTTTGTAACTGGAATGCTCCATCCAAAGAAGTTCAACCAATTATGCTAAAAGATATGAACATTGTTCAACACAAAAGTGGTAAGTCACATAAAACTTATTTGATGTGTAAAGACAAAAGAGATTTTGATCCGAGACCAGAAGAAATGCGTGAAGTTACGGATGCTGATAAAAATTCTTTTTTGTTAAATGTCAAAACAGTTCTCCCTAACGCCGTTTTAAATACGATGTTTACTCCTCCTCCAGAATGTGATGTGCCACTCCCAATAACAGAAATAGCTTCTGCAACACTAAGTTTTTTGCCGACGGATCCACGTAGTGTGACTGATAGATTTCTTGATATGCTTACGTTTAATGACCATCAGCTACAAGTATTAGAAAAAGCTACAAGAAACCAATCACACTCAAAGCAATGGTGGAATCAACGCAGAGGACGAATAACATCATCATGCTTTTATTCCGTACACAAAATGGTTACATCTTTTTTAAGAAACCGCGAAAAAGACGTTAAATGCAGAGTTGCACCACTTCTTAAGGCTATTGTCGAACCTGTTGAATTAAAATATGTAGCATCTATCAAATGGGGTAAAAAAAACGAGAAAAACGCAGCTAAAGCATTTATGTCAACTGAGGGGGTAAAACATCAAAACCCGAAATTAATATTTTGTGGTTTATTTTTGCATAAACCACAACCATATCTTGGCGCTACTCCGGACAACATTTTTCAATGTCAGTGTTGCCTAAAAGCTTGTGTAGAATATAAATGCCCCGTCAGTATTCGTGACGAAGAAATAAATGTTTCATGGAAAAAAACTGACTTCTTGGAGATGGTTGACAACAAAGTCATGTTAAAAAAAAATCACAAATACTACACCCAAATAATTGGTTAAATGGCAATCACTGGTTATAACTCAACATATTTTGTAGTCTATACAAAGAAAGATGTTCTAGTAAACAAAATCACGTTTGATGAAGATCATTGGCAAAGAGTGCTTCCAAGTTTAATTCTGTTTTTTAAAACTTGTCCAACGTTACCTGCTTGGATTTGTACATTTATATACATGTCCATTGTATGACAAGCCATGCTTAAATGAAAAGATAACAGTATTGAATGCGATATTACGGTCTCTGGTTTCATTAGGAATGCTGTGGAATCAGTAAAAAGACAATATTGAATGATAGATTTATTTGCATACTTTGCCAATAACTAAAAAGTACTTAAATATTGATTTATAGACATTTTTATATAGTTATGGAGATAAAAAGTGTATGATTTAAACATTATATAATATAAAATTTATCTTCTTATGAGATTTTCAGTAACAAACTATTGATTTAGAAGATTTAAAAAGTTTATTAATTAATAAGACACCTCCTTATTTAGTTTAAACTGAATATAAAAAAAAATCAAAGATAAAATTAAAATTTTTGTATGCAACACACCCGTAAAAAAATTAAACAAAGTTTTTCACAAGAAAAAAAAAAAAGACGAAATTAATATATATATATATATATATATTTATATATATATATATATATATATATATATATAAAATATATATATATATATATATATATATATATATTTTTATATATATATAGACATATATATATATAAATATATATATATATACATATATATAAATATATAGACATATATATATATATATATATGATATATGTATATATATATATATATATATATATATATATATATATATATATATATTTATATATATATATATATATATATATATATATATACATATATATATATATATATATATATATATATATATATATATATATATATATATATATATATATATATATGTATGTTCGCATATACATATACTTCTGTAAAAATTTTCATTTAGAAGAAAAAGTTAATGTTTTTGTTTTTAATTAACAACTCATGCTTTGTTTTCATCAATGCAAAGTGGGGGCATAAAATTTGTTAATATGGCACATACTGTAATAATATTATCACATAAGGACAACAATGTGACTGGCATTTTATTTTTAAATATGCGAAAGTTTTTCATACGCCCTATGGCTTGCTCAACATAAATTTTACGTCCCTGATTTTACGTCCCTGGCAAAAAAGTTCGATTCGTCTGCGTACTGCTGTATTTTGAGGGGTTTAGGTGTACCTGGTAACGGGAAACCCTCTATTCTGATGTCCGCTCTGATCATCAAAGCGAGGGCTTCGGCAACAAAAACGTACAGCAAGAGAGAGAGAAGGTCACCCTGTCTAACTCCTCTTTCCGAAGGAAAGGAGGCTGACAGGAAACCGCAATTCAGAACAGATTCCGAAACTTCTGAATATAAGGTGTTAACAAAAGATACAAATATTTCTCCGAGGTTGAATTTTCCGAGGTAGAATCTGAAGCAGAAACGCACGGTCGACTTTATCAAACGCCTATTCTTGATCTATTGACAAAATGAATCTAGGTAGATTTTTAAATTCAGCGTAATCGATAAGATCACGGACTAGATGTAAATTTGAGAATATTGTTCTACTTGGGATTCCGCAAGTTTGATTTGGTTCTATAATTTTCCCCATTACTTTTGCAAGTCGTAGGGCCAGCGCTTTCGTGATTATTTTGTAATCAACGCCGATTAAGGATATGGGCCTCCAGTTCTTGCATTCGGTAAGATCTCCTTGTTTGGGGATCAGTGAAATAATAGATTTTTTCATAGAGTGGCTGGTATTTTTTTCTACGAAAAGTATTTCGTAGGCAAGTTCTTCAAAATCTTTTTCTAAAGTGTGCCAAAAGGTTTTATAAAATTTAGCTGGAAGTCCGTCATATACGGAGAAATTCCGTTTTCAAAATTAAAAAGGGTTTCTTTCAGTTCCACGCCGGTTAGGCGGGTGTTTAAAAATTGATTTTCATCATCACTTAAACGTTTAGTGATGTGTGACAAGACATATTTCTGGCTGTCTTTGCATAAACTAATTTTTGGTGTAAATGTTTTTATAATATGAAACTAGGGAGTTTAGTATTTCACCATGTTCTCTCGTCAATGTGCCGTCATTCTTGCGAATTTCAGTAATTGACTTGTTCCGCTCTTGAACTTTTTCCAAATTATACAAAAATTTTGAAGGTTTTTCTCCTTCTTTGATTAGTTTTTGTTTCGTGCGAAGAAACGCTCCGGGAAACTGGAGCAAGAAAAGAGCATCGCGTTTTTCTTTGATGCTATCTAAATTCGGGTTAGCGTTTTGTTGCTTCCCAACGGGCATTTGCTGATTTAAAATTAGTTTAGATTACGTTTATATGACTTTTACGCCGTTCTAAACGTTTAGGAATCTATTCTAAACGAGTACTGAATGTTTAGTTAGCGTTTAAAAGCCTAATCACACTTTCAGTTCCGTAGGAATCTATTCTAAACAAGTTCTGAATGTTTAGTTAGAGTTTAAAAGCTAAATCACACAGTTTCCGTACGGAACTAATTAAGTTATATAACTTAATTAAGTTCGCACAGAAGGAGTCGGACATTTTGAATCTTTTATTATGTATTAAAACTATAAATTTATATGAATCTTAAATTATGTAGTTTGTGGTTTAAAAAAAATAATATAACTTTTTATTTGGTAGTAACTAAATTGAGTTAACGGATGTTTTAGGGATATAATCCTTTTGATAATATTATCAATTATTTCATCAATGTTTCATAATAATAATATATATTATAAAAGGAGGATACAAATTGATAATTAGGTAATTTATAACTATGAATGGCAATTGATTTGGTTAATAATTTTGCTTTCTTTTTAATTCTATTTTATTACCTATTATTTTACATCATCTGATATTTTGTTTTATTGATTCTTTAGATTCATTCGTATGAGTTATGAGTGCAAAAGCAGAGTATATGCGAAAATATAGAAAGGTTGTTAAAGATGCAAATAGTTGCTGTGAATGTGAACCTCCTTGGTTATCAAATTCTTTAACAGATGCAGAAAATGTGTGTGGTTTATCTTCTATTTCAGATAATAGCACTAACTATATACTTAGTAATGATTCCTATGAACTTGACAATGACATAGTACAACCTCATAGTAGTTCTGATGATGAAAATTATTGTGATATTGATGATATTGATATTGACATAATACCGCCCAATAGCAGCTCAGACGATGAACATTATTGTGATATGGAGCTTGTTGACAATGGATCTTTTCAATACAATCTAGCTCAATGGGTTGTAAATGCAAAACTCACACGTTTATCATGTAATGGATTACTAGCCTTGTTGAGAAGATATGGGTGCGAGCTGCCTAAAGATAGTCGAACTCTTTTGCAAACACCTCTAGCTATACAAGTTCAGGAAAAGTGTGGTGGCCAATACATTTATTTTGGCCTTACCAAATGTTTACAGAATGCAATAAATCACGACATTTGCAGCGATGTACTCAATCTGCAAATAAATGTTGACGGTATACCATTGTTGAGATCGTCTAAAAGGCAATTTTGGCCAATTCTCTCTGCTGTTAATCATAATTCACCCATGATTGTTGCTTTATATCAAGGAGATAGTAAGCCAAATTCTGTTAATGAGTTTTTAAAGGATTTTATAGATGAGTATAAGTTTTTAAAGTGTAATGGTGTCACTCATAATGGTAAAAATTACACAGTTATTTTGCACTCAGTTATTTGTGATGCTCCTGCAAGATCTTTTCTGAAAAATATTGTTGGTCACAATGGCTTGCATGCATGTGAACGTTGTCTTGCTGTTGGTACGTCAACTAACAGGCAAACCACGTTTGTTTCTCCTGATTGCTTCAATGCTGGAAGGCGCACAGATGACAGTTTTAAAAATCTTGAATTCCTAGGAAGTCATCAACATGGAGCTTCACCTTTAAATGAAATAACAGACCAATGTATCAGCATATTCCCACTTGACTATATGCATTTGATCTGCTTAGGTGTCATGCGTCGTATACTTCAAGCTTTGAAAAAAGGTGATAGAAAAGTTAAGTTAAGCAACAATAACATATTGCAAATTTCGGAAAACCTTTTGGATCTACGAAAATGCATACCAAGTGAGTTTGCTAGACGCCCTAGATCTTTATTGGACCTAGATAGATGGAAGGCCACTGAATTCCGGCAATTCTTATTATACACAGGGCCTGTTGTCTTGAAAGGAATTTTGGATCCTGAGCGTTACAAACATTTTTTAACACTTTCTGTCGCTGCATCAATTCTGCTCACACCATCAAACGACAGAAGAAATAACATGTTGAACTATGCCAAAGATTTGCTTAGACATTTTGTTGAAAATTCTCAACAATTATATGGTAATTATTTTGTTGTGTATAATATTCATCATTTGCTGCATATAGGAGATGATGTAGAATTTTTTAATTCACCGCTTGATAATATCAGTGCTTTTCCCTTTGAAAATTATTTGCAAACGTTAAAGAGATATGTGAGAGGTTCTTCAAATCCTGCTGTACAAGTAGCAAAAAGAATTCAAGAATATGAAAACGTCCATAAATACTCTGACATTGCAAATGCAACAAACCCAGTTTTTAAATTATCAACAGCGTATAGAGATTCGTTTGCTCAACTAAAAAATAGACAGTTTGTAGAAATATATGAAGTTCAAAAAGATTCATGTATGTGTTATATATTCAGTTTTGCTAATTTGCATCCATTCTTCATTGAGCCATGCTCCTCTGACCTCCTAGACATTTATTTTGTGAACAATCATTATAAGCATTCAAAATCAAAAAATGTGAAGTTTACAGAAATTGAGAGAAAGGTTCTAAAGCTTCCCTGTAATGGCGGTTTTGTGTTGATGCCTCTTCTTCATTCAAAAGAGTGTTAAATTATTTTACTAATTATTTTATTATGGTTATCACTCTTATTTTATTATGGCTTTATCACTCTAATTAGTTGTTATTATGTTTTATGTACATATGTTTAATATGCTTAATATGTTTTTTAATTTAATGAAGATGTTTAATTGTATATTAGCAATAGGACTGAATTTCTTTAGCTATATATTTTTTATCTTACTATTTATATCATATTCATATTCATATCAGCTATATATTTTTTATCTTCATATTTAGAGGAAGTCTTTTTTTTTTTTAATTTTATTGGTGCAAGTCAATTTGTTAATCTATTTAAGTTATATTAGATTATGAGTATATTTTCCTTTGTTTTTGTTTTAACTTTTTAATATTTAAAAAAATATTATTTTGCTTTGATTTCATTTACTTTTATTGTAAATCTTAACATTAATTATAATAATTAAAAAGATATTATTCTTTTAGATTTTAAAGAGTAATAAATATATAGAAAATTTTTTATAACGTTCTCTTCTGCTAATAATTTCTCTTGATGTCTTGTTTAGCTGGAGCAAGTGTTAATAATAATAATAAGTAAACAAATATATCTATAAAATAGTATTGTATAGTATGTATTAGTAAATGGCTAAACTTATTTAAAACACTTTTAACACAGTTTTTACAAATAAAAAGAGTAATAACATTTTAGCAAAATGTCATATCACCGGGCTGTTTGGTAGAAGACAATCGTGAAGAAGAAGGAGTCTTGCCTTCCGCATGGGTGCAAGGAAAAGTAGTGATGTGGCCACCATCCAAAATGAATGCGTTTAAGTTAATGAAGGAAGGGGTAAAACCTAATGAAAATTGGCGGCTTTTTAGACTAATAAAAATAAAAATTACGTCAGGTTTGGTGTTTATTTTTTGACAACAGCTTCATATATTATTGAGTTGTTATTTTTTATAATTTACATTTGTAAAATGTTAAATAATTTATCCATTACTTGTTAAAAAAATTTACTTGGCAATATCTGCTTTGGATAAGTTTTGTTATTTATTTTACAGATTGCTACGAGGATTGTAATAGTTACAATTTAACAACAGAAACTGAAGAAGAGGATCAGCTGAAGAATGATCAGCAGTTAACAAAAAAGCGCAAGCGTGCTGACTTTGCAACTTTTTTTGAAGGTTCTTTTTAATTAGTTTATGTTTATATCATCATTATTGTTTTAGCGTCCTTGTTTCCGTGCTTGCACGGGTTGGACGTTTCTCATAATGCCATTTCTCCAACATACACTGTCTTGAACATCTTCTTTCCTTAAATGTAGCTTTTTCATATCATCTGAAACACACTCTTTCCAAGTTATTCTGTTTCTACCTCTACCTATTTCTCCTGAAACTTCTAACTATATAGATAATAATGTTACAAAATATATAAACTGCCAAATAATACATAAAAAATATAATAACTACCAAGTAATTAATAATTTATAATTTTGCATTATTCTAATTGAAATAAAACTTATTTTTTCATTTGGAGTTAATATTACTAACGCTAATTTATACAATTATATTAAAACATTTTTTTTATAATTTAGGCGAGAAAGAAGTAGATGTTAATGTTAATGCAAAAAGTAAGAATATTGACAAGTTAGCTAATTTGTTACAATAAACATAATAATAAGTATGATGTAAGTAGGAGCAAAGAAATAATATTTATAATCAGAGCTTTGATGTTGGTGCTACCAACAGGTAGTAATTTTATAAGAAGTGGAGCAGTAGCTGAAGTATTTGAACCTCTGCCTTAAGCCCTGGTGATAATAATAGCCATAGCATTATTATGTGTATGTGTTTTTTAATAAAACAGTTATTTATAATAATTTTTTACATTTACTGTAGTTGTAATTTATTTTTAAAATAGTCAAACTATCTGCATTTCCACAGCCACCTGCTAAACTAAGCAAAATGTTAGCATTAAACAGTTCGTTGAACAAAAAGATTGTGGATATGGTACCACAAAATTTCAAAATTGATCAAGCATGTAAGTTGTCTTTATTAAATTGTCTTTATTTCTTTGAATACTAATAGTAATTTGTTACGATTATATCTCAAACAATATAAGTTAGGATTTACATTTTAGATAAACCTTCGCCGCTTCAACAGTCACCTGGTCTCTTAAGCAGTAATTCCAAGATACCTTTATTCTAATCAAGCATGGCTACAATAACAAAAGACAATAATATTGATCAATCAAGTAAGATGTCTAAATTTATATCTTTGATATAGACCTTCTTCACTTATAGATTGACCTAGTAATTTTTATTACTTATGAACATATTTAGTGTCATTTTCCTTTTAAGATAAACGTGCAAAGCAATTTTTTTAATTAATTTACATTGAAAATAACTTTGCAAGCATAATTTAACTATATAGTTGTTGACATTGTAGCTAACCAATCAGTCCTATCAAACTCTCTTTTTTTGTTAGCCCGGATATTAAATTCAAAGATACCAATATACAGGCGCAGAGCTGCCATATCGAAAGACAATGTACTATCAAGTAATATTTAATTTTTCACTTTAATTGCATTTATGATTTTGATTTATAAATTATAATTATTAGGTTTATTCAAGATTTTTACCTAAAGAAACCATTATCTCATTTTGTTTTAGTACCATTTATGTCTCTCAAACACTCTCAACTTATTTTGATATTAGTTAATATTTGTATATAGTATGTTGTTGTATAGTATAGTAATTAAGGTCTGACGTATAAACTGCAAAAATGTAATGTTTTATAAAAAAAAATATTTATAAATATTAAATATAATGCTTTTTATATATAATATATATTTAAAAAGCCTGTACTTGTATCGTTATTTTTATTGCAGTGAAACTCTCAGTACCACCTTTTCAATTGAATAAAAAGTTTCATTCAAACAAGATATTGAGTGTATTAACTGCTCCTCAAGAAAATGAAATGGATAATAGGAGTAAGATATCAAACCTTATTTATTTACATATTATTTAATAACATATTTTCTAATTTGAGTGCTTTTTTTTTACGGTGGACACTGCAGTTGCCCTGCAGTTAAGCAAATTATCTGTTATCAACCTATAACTGCAAAATATGGAAAGTTATAAGTTTATTTTTTTTATTTTTATTATATAAATAAATTTATATTTTACAGAGTTTCAGCGAAAAGTTCTCTATCAATTATCAAATATGGCCAACGAAATTAAAGTTTTACGGATAGCAGTGGAAACGATGACGATACCAAGTTTAGAGCCTGTTGCTCAAGTCCATCTAGAGGTTATTGGTGGAGCTATTGGAACATTGGATGGGTACAGTAATTTAGAGGAGCAATGTGGAGTTCTTGCTAATCGAACAATTTTAGTAAGTGTATAGCTAAATATTTTTATCTTTACTTTCAGTAAAGACAACCAGAAAAGTTTTAAACGTATATAAAATGTTATTTTTGATGTCACAAAATATATTTTACTTTTACTAAGGTGGATTGACTTTTATTCTAATTGGAATCTTATATCTAATAAAATGTAGCGTTTATGAATAATTTCTTTGTAGATTCGCCTTCTTTCACGAATTGGAGGATCATCAATTAAAGATACTTCAAAGAATCTATTGAAAAGACTTTTTACAAATTTTGTTATGTCTCATTTGAGTATGGATGGAAAAGGTTCTCTGAGAAAGCTTCCGTTTAGAGACACTGCTCTGTGTCAACTTGTTGTCGGTAAAATATGTGTATTTTTTATTTTTTTAAATAAAATTAAATTTAAATTCAGTGTAATTTATATCTACTCAGTGTACACTGTACTAGTTTAACAAAAATTTAAATCTATAAAACTATGGCTTTATAAAATTGTTGAATAAATGATTTAGATTGAGTTATTTTTATTATTTGTAGAATGTGTTTTGAAACGAGATTGTACGTCTTCTGTATCAGAAATACATTCGTGTATTGGTTCCCACCTTAGAATGGCTCCCTTCCGATTAGGTGGAACTGGGAAAGGCTATGCACATATTTTCAGTTTTCAGGACGCAGAGGCTGGTTTGCTTGATTCCACCAAAGACGACGCTGATCGACCTGGAGACGATTGTGATGATGACGATGATGATGACGATAATGCAATATAATACTTAAAAATTTATGTACATTTGTTTTTGACTAATATATAAAAAAAAAAATATTTTTAACGTTTGATTTGTTTATGACTTAGATAACGCGCTGCAACGTTTAACTTTACGGCGCTAATTTATTTAAAGAAGCACAAATTAAAGAAATTTGAATTTATAAAATTCGGAATGCTTTCAAAACGAAAGATTTAGATTAAATTTAAAGAACGTTTAAAACTAACCATTTAGATATAGTTTAAATGGAACATTCGGTTGACCTTCGTTCTAGATCGAAACTAAATTAAATCTAAACGTTTAGGAAGAACACTAACTAAACGTTGATTAAATGTTCCAATGCCCGTTGGGTTTCGTTGGATTTCGTTTTCAATCCTTTTGATGTTTTTTTTATTTTTCGCACTTTCCTGTATCGAAATGTGTTGTAATTCAGCCCTAACAAAAAATTTGCAGTCGTCCCACCATTTTAAACTTGACGTATAGGACCGTTTTTTTGTTTGCCAATCTTGAATTAAGAGCTCAATTTTTAGCCTATGTACCTTTATTTCCAAAAGAGAACAATTTAATTTCCAGTAACCTGGTCCTCTCCTAAATTGACTAAAGCTGACAGTTGTTGACACGAACTCGTGGTCGGAAAAAGGGTTGGTGAGAATTTTGGTGCCTGTTGTTTTTTTGGCGACTTTATCAGGGCAGTAGATTCTGTTGAGTCTACATTTAACCGTCTGATTGCGCCATGTGTATTCTCTTTTGTTGGGAAATTTATAACGAAAAGCATCTACTAGGTTATACTTACCTTGGAGGACCCCGAGTTCAGCAATGCCGTAGGTGTGATATTTAGCGTTGTTTGTACCCTCTGTGTCAAGAGGCAGGCTTTCGACCATGTTGAAATCCCCGGGCATCAGGACGGGTAGTCCTGTGCCCTGCAAGAAATCTCTAAGGTCGCCAAAAAAGAGGCGCCTTTCTCTCGGCACATTAGGTGCGTAAATATTCAACACCTGCATTTCGTGTTCATCAATTTTTATCATGACATTTAATATTCTTCCGTTTTTGTCTCTTTTTAGTTCCTGTAAAGAAACATTAGATTTAGAGAGTATCGCCACCCCACAACAGTTATGACTCGGACCAGAGTTCCAAATAGACTCGCCAGTCCATTCGTCACTCCACTGTTTAACAGTGGAAGGTCCGGATTTTGTTTCCTGAAGGAGGATAAGATCGAAGGTGGACTTTTTGAGAAACCCAAAAAAATTATCGCGTTTGTCTTGGTCGTTTAGACCGTTTATGTTGCACGTTAAAATATTAATAGCCATGATGGAGAGGATCAGGTTTCTTAATTTGGAAATCTCGTGTACCTTAAACATAAATATAATTTTACAACCTGACATAAAAAACACTAACATATAAACCTTAACTTTATAGCACGAGTTTTCGTTTGAACTGACGTAATACGAACAATAGGACGCACTGGACCATAACATTCCACAAAAAAGCGCGAACTACAACAAAACGAATTACGACAGCTTAAGCGCTTTTTCAAAAACGTGACATGCATAATTAATGAGTAAAAAAATAGAATGTAAAAAAAGAATTTTTGTAGAAAGAAAAAGATATAAAAGTTTAGAACAAAAAGTTCGAAATAATAATTTGGTTTGAGAACAAAGCTAAAATAGTAAGATAATAGGTTAAAAAAGGGAGAGAAAAATAATCTTACGAATTCTTTTCCGCACATTGTTGGCTTTCATAATCTTCATCGATTATTAAGGAGTCCGTTTCGACTTCGAAACACATTTCCACACTTTCTTCTGACAAAAGTACTTCTTCTAACGACATGCCTTCCTTTACATCGTTTGTGTTTATTAATTTTTTTGGGGTTTCGCATTCCGACTGCCCCAAACGTTTTCTGGTCAGTTGGGTGGGTTTTGCTTTTGGTGTTTTTGATGGATGTTCTTTTTCACTACGACATTTTATCCCGGAATCAACTTTAGCATTAACCTCAACACAGGCGTTTTGAACGTCGTTTTCCACATTCACACTATTGATTTGTGTTTCTGTGGGTTGTGTGGAAGGTACGGGTAGAATGGTTGTGTTTTTTAAATTTGGTGGGTTAAGTTCGGGCTGGCCAGAGTGTTTGTAGCGTAGGTTGAGTCCATCGACGTTTTGATAGCGGGGTAGAGGGTTTATGCATGGGTTGGTCCAGTTTTTAATGATAATTATCACATTACCTGTGTATATTTCCTCCTCATGAGCCTTGCACTTTTGTAAGTAGAAGGAGTTAAACTCACCTCGTCCTGCGGCTAGGTGTTTACCAAGCAGGATGATGGCGCTCTGACATCCATTCCTGAGAGTACCAATGGGAATGTTTTGAACCAAGACGTGAATTTTTCGCACATATTTTTGTTGGAACTTCAACACGCATCCTTTCATTTCAATTTCTGCCTCGAGGTAGGTTGCGACAGATGAGTTGTTAACAACGGCAAATTCAAAATGCTTATTGGTGTAATGCCTTGTTACACCCCAAACATTGCCAAGTAACTTCTTCTCGGCCAAACATGAAAGAAAATCATTGACGCTCACGTTTAAATCACCGCATCGACAAATAAGCACGTTTGAATTGTCAATCTCTGTCTTAGCGTTAAAAATCCCAAGATTAGTTCTCGATTGAACAGAAGTGTTACCAGACGATAAAACACCAGCATAACTTTTAGCCATGAATACAACTCAATAAAAAACAAATTACAATAAATAAAAATGGCGACGAAAAATCTTCAAAAGCTAATTTAACAGTAAAAACCACAAGGAAGACTAAAAAAGTTTCAGTATGTGTTTTTTTCCGTGGGAATAGACTCTACCTCTAAGAGTCTACTCGCTACACCCTTTTCGAATTTTATGAATGGTTTTTAACCCTAGGGTTTTTTTTTTTTTTTTTTTTTTTTATTACAAAATAATAAATATTTACAAAAGTTTTAACTATCTCTGCATAATAAATACGCATACTTACAATAAATTTCTAAATCGTTAAACTTTATATATTTTTCCATTTATAAATATTTTTATGATACATTTTTATATTTAAAGAAAGTAAAAGAGAAAAACAAGCTTTTTTTACATGTAGTTTACTTTGATCTATTCTAAAATATTCTTCAGTTTAAATGCCGATATTTTAAAAATAAAGTCGTGTTTCTATATATATATATATATACATTTTTTTAAATTTTTGTTTGTTTTTTGTATTTTTATTTTTTTGTGTTTTTTATTTTTTTTATTTTTTTTTATTTTTTTTTTTATTTTTTTTTTGGTTTTTTTTTTTTTTTTTTTTTTTTTTTTGAGCCTTTGTGCGGAAAGAAATCGAGAATATGGAAAATGTTGATAATGAAGTTGGTAAAGATTAATTAAGTATATTTAGTAAAGAAAGATTTTATTAGATAATACTAAAAAATTACAGGACTTTTACACAAATCATCACGTAACGAAATCTACACAAAAAAAGTTAAATAATAAAAAATATATCTTAAACTAAGGGTTGGCAGTGATTGTCTAATCATATATAACAATATTTAAAAATTATATGTTTAAAGGACTCGCGATCGCTCAACTAAACATTTAGTCCTTTCTACGAGCCAGTGTGTTAGTTTGGCTCATATGTTTAGTTTCAGGTTCCCGTTCTCTATTTCACAAAAAACGTTTTTAATACAAAAAAGTTGACAGAAAATGTCCGTGGTGTTTCTACGGACATGATAATTATATTTTAAAGTAATAATATTCCTGATGTTTCTGGTAATTATCCTGATCACTGCCGTTGGGTCAATATTTGAATTGTTATACATATGGTGGCATCTGCTATTCCATATTTCACTCATAATGGTTTGAGTGACTGTCAACAGCAGCTGCGAGGTAGGGTTTTTCTCCGATAAATTCGCAGTCTCAATCGAGAAGATGCAATTTATTGGAGAAAATTTGGTTTGGGATGTCAAGGAGTTATATACATGTTTAAAGTATTCCCATATTGTAACAGAAGGAGGACAGTAAGCAAAGATGTGCAGGTTGTCCTCAATTTTACCGCAAGTTTAACATTTGTTGTTTTTAACGATCTGTTGCCTTGTGCTTTTGGCAAGCAAGGCAGCAGAGGGTAAGCTGTTATGGAGAAATCGAAAGAGGATGTTTTGAGTCGGTCCGAATGCGTGGGAGGTAAAATTTCTTTTCCAAATTTGGGTCCACGGCATTGTTGTTTTTGTTGAACTGTTCCAGAAAAGTTCTGCTGGCACGACTGTCTTTTTGTTTTTTGCCACTTCTAAGTAAAAGTTATATGTTGATTTTAGGGGGACGTTAAAAAGGGACCCGTATTTATCTAAGATTTCAATTGTAGTTTTGTAGTACTGAGACATTTTGTTGTCCCAGTGTTTTGGAAACGTGTTTTGCCTTAAAAAATTCCAGCTTTCGTTTTGCTTAGTATATTTAACCAGTGAACTTGCCACCCAATACTTTGAAAAGTAGTAAGAATCGTGAGTTTTGTCCTCTTCGCGTTCTTTTATTTGAAAGAGCGTTTTGAGGCGGATCGCAAGACTTTGCTCCTATCCGGGGGTCTCGGAATTTTATCGGTGATAAAATTCCGAGACCCCCGCTTTTGACGGGTAAGAAAAGTGTCTCTCGTTTGACCGGGTTGAAATTGGGCTTTGGCCACAGATTTTCGAAAATGGCTCGATGCAAACGCTCTACTACCCAATCGGGAGTGGGCAAAACGTTTGCTAGAAACCACACTTTTGACATTGCTAGCGTATTTATCAGATTAGTCTTTCCCCTAAGTGACAAAGTACGCAGTCCCAGAAACTTGAGCTTTTTCTCTGTTTTGTTAAGAGCTACTTGCCAGTTGAAATTGGTAGTATCGCTCAGTCTGGTGTAAAATGTGACACCTAAAATTTTGAAACCGGTGTCATTGTTCCACTCTATGTTGTCCAATTGTGTGTAAATTTCGGGATCAAAACCCCAAAGAGCGAGACCCTTGGTTTTTGAGGCGTTGATCACTTAACCACTTGCTTTTTCAAAAAGTTTTAGGTTTTCAAAGAAATACCGGACACATTTATATCCTTAGCAAAAAAGTTCGAATCGCCTGCGTAATGCTGCCGTTTTAGAGGTTTTCGTATTCCCGGGAGAGGAAAACCCTCTATTCTGCTACCGCTCTGATCACCAAAGCCAAAGCTTCAGCAACAAAAACGTACAGCAAAAGAGAGAGCGGGTCTCCCTGTCTGACTCCCCTTTCTGTAAGAAAGGAGGTAGACAGGAAGCCGCAATTCAAAACAGTTGCCGAAACATCTGAATACAAGGTGTTAATAAACGATACAAAATTTTCTCCGAGATTGAATTTTCGGAGAATCTGCAGCAGAAACGCGCGATCGACTTTCTCAAACGCCTTTTCTTGATCTATTGTCAAAATGAAACTAGGTAGTTTTTTATATTCGGCGTAATCTATAAGATCACATATTAGATGTAAATTTAAAAAAATGTTTCTAGCTGGAATTCCGCAAGTTTGATTTGGTTCTATAATTTTGCCCATTACTTTTGCAAGTCTTAGGACCAGCGCTTTTGTAATTATTTTGTAATCAGCGCCGAATAAAGATATAGGCCTCCAATTTTTGCATTTAGTAAGATCTCCTTGTTTGGGAATAAGTGAAATTATTGATTTTTTCATAGAGCGGCTGGTGTTTTTTTCTACGAAAAGAATTTTGTAAGCAAGTTCTTCAAAATCTTTTTCTAAAACGTGCCAAAAAGTTTTGTAAAATTCAGCTGGAAATCCGTCATAGCCCGGAGATTTTCCGTTTTCAAATTTAAAAAGGGCCTCTTTTAGTTCCGCGCCGGTTAGGCGGGTGTTTAAAAATTCGTTTTCATCATCACTCAAACGTTTAGTGATGTGTGACAAGACACGATTTTGGCTGTCTTTGCATAAATTTGTTTTAATGTAAATGTTTTTATAATAAGTTGCTAGGGAGTTGAGTATTTCGCCAGGTTCACTCGTCAATGTGCCGTCATTCTTGCGAATTTCGGTAAGTGACTTGTTCCGCTGTCGAGTTTATTCCCAATTATACAAAAGTTTTAGAGGTTTTTTTCCTTCTTCGATGAGTTTTTGTTTCATGCGAATATAAAGGATTTTTTTTTTTTTTTTCTTTTATTACAAAATAATAAATATTTACAATTTTTTATAACATTAACTAAGTTTTTATGTTTTTACAATATATGGTATTACAAAGCTAGCGCAAATATATACATTTTTTGTTTTTTAAATTTTATAACATTATTTTTGTATTTTTAATTTTTAATTTTTTTGTGTTTTTTGATTTTATATTTTTTTGTGTTTTTTGGTTTTATATTTTTTTGTGTTTTTTGGTTTTATATTTTTTTGTAATTTTTTGTTTTTAATTTTTTTTTGCCGTTGTGCGGAAAGAAATCAAGAGTTTAGATTAGGTAAAAAAGACAGAAGAAATTTCAAATAAGGTTAAGGAGAGGTTAATAAGGAAAAAGGAAGATTTATATCCAAAAAAATTAAAAAAGGAATTACAGGACTTTCACATAAACATTACGTTACGAACACTATAGATAAAAAAATTAATGTGCTAAAATAATATTTCATATATTAAGGACTGGCAGTGATTTGCTAATTTTATATAATAATAAGTTTGTTGTATAACATAAAAAAATTGCATAAGGGAAGAAAGTCTTTACTAAACATACCACGAGCCGTTGTTTTATTTCAGCTCATATGTTTAGTTTCAGACTTCCATTCTCTACTTGACAGAAAACATTTTTTATACAAAATGACTCACAGAAAATGTCCGCGGTGTTTCTGCGGACATGATAATGATATTTTAAGGTAATAATATTCCTGATGTTCCTGGTTATTACCCTGATCACTGCCATTGGGTCAATTTTTTTGTTACTAAACATGTGGTGGCATCTACTGTTCCATATTGCACTCATGATGGTTTGAGTGAGTGTCAACAGCAGCTGCGAAGTGGGGCTTTTCTCCGATAAACTCGCTGTTTCAATCGAGAGAATCGAATTTATCGAAGAAAAGTTGTTTCGGGATGTCAAGGAGTTATATACATGTTTAAAATATTCCCAAATTTCGATAGAAGGAGGACAGTAGGCAAAGATATGCATGTTGTCCTCGAATTTACCACAAGTTTTGCATTTGTTATTTTTGACGATCTGTTGCCTTGTGCTTTTGGCTAGCAAGGCCGCAGATAGTAAACTGTTGTGTAAAAAACGAAAGAGGATGTTTTGAGTCGGTCCGCATGCGTGGGAGGTGAAGTTTTTTTTCCAAATTTGGGTCCACGGCATTGTTGTTTTTGTTGAACTGTTCCAAAAAAGTTCTGCTGGCATGACTGTCTTTTTGTTTTTTGCCACTTCTAAGTAAAAATTTTTTGTTGTTTTTAGGGGGATGTTAAAAAGGGACCCGTTTTTGCCTAATATTTCTATTGTTGTTTTGTAGTACTGAGACGTTTTGTTGTCCCAGTGTTTTGGAAAATTGTTCTGCTTTAAAAAGTTCCAGCTTTGGTTTTGGTTAGTAAATTTTATAAGTGAACTCGCCAACCAATACTTTGAAAAGTAGTAATAATCGTGAGCTTTGTCCTCTTCGCATTTTTTCAGTTGAAAGAGTGTTTTGAGGCGAAGTGCAAGACTTTGCTCCTTCGGTGATAAAATTCCGAGACCCCCGCTTTTGACGGGTAAGAAAAGTGTCTCTCTCTTGACCGGAATGTATTTGGTCTTTTGCTACAGATTTTTGAAAATGGCTCTGTGCAGACGTTCTATTACCCATTCGGGAACGGGCAGCACGTTTGCCAGAAACCATACTTTTGACATTGTTAACGTATTTATCAACATAGTCTTTCCCCTAAGTGACAAAGTACGTAGTCCCAGAAACTTGAGTTTTTTTCTCTATTTTGTTTAGAGTTACTAACCAGTTGAAATTGGTAATATCGCTCAGTCTGGTGTAAATAGTAACACCTAAAATTTTGAAACCGGTGTTGTTGTTCCACTCTATGCCGTCCAATTCCGGGTACATTTTGGGATCAAAACCCCCAAGGGCGAGACCCTTGGTTTTTGAGGCATTGATCACTGAACCACTTGCTTTTTCAAACAGTTTTACTTTTTCGAAGAAACAACGGACTGATTTTATGTCCCTGGCAAAAAAGTTCGAATCGTCTGCGTACTGCTGTATTTTAAGGGGTTTTGGAGTACCTGGTAGCGGGAAACCCTCTATTCTGCCATCTGCTCTGATCACCAAAGCGAGAGCTTCGGCAACAAAAACATACAGCAAGAGAGAGAGGGGATCAGCCTGTCTAACTCCCCTTTCCGTAGGGAAGGAGGCTGACAGGAAACCGCAATTCAGAACAGATGCCGAAACTTCTGAATATAAGGTGTTAACAAAAGATACAAAATTTTCTCCGAGATTGAATTTTCGGAGAATCTGAAGCAGAAACGCACGATCGACTTTATCAAACGCCTTTTCTTGGTCTATTGACATAATGAAACTAGGTAGATTTTTAAATTGCGCGTAATCTATAAGATCACGGACTAATTGTAAATTTGAGAATATTGTTCTACCTGGGATTCCGCAAGTTTGATTTGGTTCTATAATTTTCCCCATTACTTTTGCAAGTTTTAGAGCCAGCGCTTTTGTGAATAATTTGTAATCAGCGCCGATTAGGGATATGGGCCTCCAGTTTTTTGTATTTGGTAAGATCTCCTTGTTTGGGGATCAGTGAAATAATAGATTTTTTCATAGAGTGGCTGGTGTTTTTTTCTACGAAAAGTATTTCGTAGGCAAGTTCTTCAAGATCTTTTTCTAAAATGTGCCAAAAGGTTTTATAAAATTCAGCTTGAAGTCCGTCATAGCCCGGAGATTTTTTTTTTACAAAATATTGAGATTTACGTTGCGCTCAAAGTCAAATAATTTGGGGACATTTTAGGGCATTATTCGAGGTGTTTTGCCGCTAAATTTATTTATTTTGTCAAAAAACAGTTTTACTGTTGTGCTAATGTGATTTCAATAGTTATGTAATTGGATAAATGTTTTTTTTTTTTTTTATCGATTCTATTCCTTAAAAGATGTAGATTTTATTTTTATATTTTAAAGATTCTCTGCAGCTAAGATTGTAAAAACGCATTAATCTCCATAAGGTGGCAGAGGCGCTCGAAGATCAATTAAAACGAATGCCAATGCATGCAAAACGCGCAGTAATCAATGCATGCAAAACGCGCAATAATAGGCATACCTAGTCGAGCACCAAAGAAGGTTAGTATTGCACCTGAATCTATTGGTAATGATAATTTTGACAGTAACGCCTTTGATGATATTTGCAACGATGATAGTTCGATTACCAAAGACAGTAGTTAAAGGCAAAATGTACACAGATTATATTATTACTGTATTAATTATTTTTTGTTATAATAAACTTCTGAATTATACGCTTTTTTCTAATCGTCATCAATAACTTTTATATGAAATTTAAAATATATATGAAGAGGAGGGAGGAGGGTAATCAGGTGCGATCGATCCCCCTTTATTTGCATATTCTCTTTATTTCAAACAACTTTTAAATGGAAAATTAAGAAAAATTTATATTTGCTATTATAATCTGCCTTTTTTCTAAAAATTTTCACGTTACGGTTCAGTATATAAATATATATATATATATATATATATATATATATATATATATATATATATATATATATATATATATTTATATATTTATATATATATATATTTATATATATATCTATATATATAAATATATATATATATATATATATATATATATATATATATATATATATATATATATATATATATATATAACATATAAATATATCCTATGTATATATATATATATATATATATATATATATATATATATATATATAATATATATATATATTTAAACAAATTTAAAGAGTATTCTACACAATAGAGTGCTCAATGTTCTTAAAAGAACAGAGCAATTATATTAGTAGTAGAAAATCACTTAAATATATATATATATATATATATATATATATATATATATATATATATATATATATATATATATATATATATATATATATACATATATAACCTATAAATATATCCTACGTATATATATATATATATTTATATATATATATATATATATATAAATTTTTATATATATATATATATATTTAAACAAATTTAAAGAGTATTCTACACAATAGAGTGCTCAATGTTCTTAAAAGAACAGAGCAATTATATTAGTAGTAGAAAATCACTTAAATATATATATATATATATATATATATATATATATATATATATATATATATATATATATATATATATATATATATATATATATATATATATATATATATATATATATATATATATATATATATATATATATATATATATATGTATACATTTAGCACGTATTGTTACGTAACAATGCTACGTTTCGTTACGTAAAATCTTACGTCTCGGTTACGTAAAAATAACGGACATTTTGCCCGTAACGTAACGAATCTCGTTTACGTTACAATACGTAACGTAACCTAAAAGTGTTATAGGGGTAAAGTTTAAGCTCTTCCCCCCTCCCTTAATTTGAGGGGGTTTGAATTTTTACATCGTCATATATTTTTTGAACGCTCGAATATTTTATTATGAAATTTAAACTTTATCGATGAATATAAGTCTAGTTGAAAATAATACAAAAAGTATTTCATCAACTTGTTGCTTTCGCGTTTCTTTTGTGTTTACTGTCTCCTTCCACAGAATCTTTTACTTTATTGTTGACTGGAATCTCTCCCTTTTTTTGCCACTTTAGGGTTAGCGACTTTTGACTCCTTAGACATTCTGATAAGACCTAAAGGATTTAATGTTAGAGAATTTTTAGCAATTTTGATTTGCTACATTTGCAGAACTGAGTTGGGGTTTCTAAATCGAGAACATAAGTTTAAAACTGGCGAATTTTGAAAAATCGATTTTTTTACGTAAAAAACGGTTATTAAAAATAAAAAAATATATAACGCGGCTACTGAATTAGTTTTCTTTTTGTTTCACTTTTATGAAAAACAATAAAATGAAAAAAATATCTTTTTTCGTATTATTAAAAAAAAGAAAAAAAATTTTTAGTGGGATTTTTCCCACCAAAACATTGTACGTTGTATTTTTGATATACATTTGATCCTTCTTACAATCCTACAAGATGCAGTGCCAAAAACTTAGTTCATGTATTAAATATTAAAGTGGTACACGAAGATTTTTCGACTGTGAAAAAGTTAACAAGATATGTAATTCCTACCAGATTATATTGTTTACTTGTCCACTTTATCTTTTATTTGTTCAAATCAAATTTAAAAAAGTACAATGTTCAACACCATTGCACATTATTTTAGTTGTTTTTTTTTTTTCTTTGTGACATAAAAATAGTCTTGATATTACCTGTATCACCTTTTTGTATTTACTATTTTTAAATGATTCAGAAATAATAATTTTGATTTTAGACATTTTTTCAAGTCAAGCAACTTACTTGCAGCATGTAAAAAGTACCTTACAACGGAAAAAAGTTTTAGTTTTCCTGATTTTGCAGAAAATTATAACTTTCTGATAGAAAATACAATTCCAAATTTCTACTGGAATAACAGCTAAGCAAAATAGAAATTTTGTTGTTAAAGATAAGCTTTGTCAGGTCATTTCAGAAAAAAATCCGTACTTTTATGATATTCTGAAAGAAAGCGCCGCGCTTAAGTAGCCGACCTATTTTTTTCTTTCTTGTTTTTTTAAATTATAATGTTCATTTAAAAAAAATTAACTTAAATATATTTTTTGGCGTCCATAATGTGTTCAAGTTCTAAGTTGATTATGTATTAGAGAAAATAAATTTTATATGTTAGACTATTAATTTTGTACATTTTTTGCTTAGTAAATTAATGAAAAAACAATAAGATCAAGGATCAGTAGTTAGTTAAATGTTGAAAGAATAAGTTTGTGAGTTTTATGTTTATTTATATTGTGTTTTTTGTATGTTAAATGCTCATTCTTTTAATTTTTTATTTATTTATTTATTTTTTTAAATTTTTTTATACTTTAATCTTTACAAATTCGTAGTATATAACAGAATCTTTACAGAGTAAGTAAAAATAAAAAAAAATATTCACAAAGTTACGTTATACAAAAAATATATAAAATAAAACTGCAAAGTATTAGAAATTACTTCATAAAACGCGGAAAATTTGCAGAAGACCGATGGTCTTGTCACCAAGAAACCGCTACGCGTTACTAATATTTTCGGATACTTCAATTTAAAATAAGTTTATGTTTGGAAAAAATGTTCTCAGTTTCGGTAGAATGAAAATAAAAATGCAAAATGCATAAAACAAAGAATGCAGATTCAAAAAAGAATTTTAATTTTTTTAATTTTATTAATCAATACACATAAATATAAGTAGGTACACGATTTACTAAATAGGTAATATATAGTTGTTCAAGTGTTGATAAATAAGCCAATTAATCATTATTTTTTTTTTTTTTGTTGCTGTTGTTTTTGAGTAATTTAGAGTTTTTAGAGTTATTAGAGTTTACATTGGTTTTGGAATAAAGTTAATTTTATACATTAACGCAAATTTTATCACGCAAGTTGCTAATATTATTGAGTTCTCTTAATCTATGGGATCGCTTTCGCCTTCTTGTTGAATCTTGTTGAATCCTTATTAAACATTTACAACTTTATGAATTAAAAATTCATAAAGTTGTAAATGTTTAAAGTGAGATCTTTTAATAACGTTTTCAGAGTATTTGAGTTATTCTATTTTTCCAGTTGAGTATTTTTGGATAATAATTTACTATATAGACAAGGACCACGGTACGACCCATTGAAAAATAAAACCGCGTCCCAAAGGGGTTCCATGTGGGTTCCGTGTAGGATTGATAGGATTTACGTGGGACGGATTTTCCCATATGGTATCCGTATTGAAATATGTCACTTTAAATGTGTGGGAACCATATGGTATTTACTCACATGTGGGAAACATATGGTATTACTCACATGTCACTTTAAACATGTGGGAACCAGGGCCGCCAAAAGCCGTCA
>NC_088927.1:54607500-54667500 GCF_038396675.1 Hydra vulgaris | reverse complement strand
TATTTTCTTTTGTATGGTAATATTTGGATAAAATAAGCTTATATCGGCTAAGTACTTTATAATTTACATTTTATCACAAATTTTTAAGAAATTGAAAACCCTATAATTTAAAAACTTGACGTGATAAAGAAAAATTAAGATTATTTTTTAATTTAGCACCTATAAATTAATCAATAACTTATTTCAGATTCTATTCAAAAAAACTTTGTGTTCTCCAGTGTTTATTATTATTATTATTGCTATTATTGTTATTATTATTTTTGATAATATTTTTTTTAATCCATTAAAAAATTATGAGTTTTTATAAGAAACTCAAAATACTTTTTAATGTTTTGTATAAACGAGTTTAAATATATTAGTTTGTCTTTCTTTTACAAAGAATATTCAATATTTATATTTATTTACATTTGTGTTATTTTAACACTAGTGGACATTTTTACAAAAAGCATTAAATAGAAAAAACACTGCATTAGTATCGTTTTTAAGATTGCTTAAAAACGCATCAATGGTTTCTAAAATTTCTTAAGTTTTTTAAAACATATTCAATATTTCTGAGACCTCTTTAGCGTTTTAGTTTGTTGAAAGGCAAATACTAATTATATTGTATCCCATTTTATTGTTCCTTGGTAGAATTTTTTATGATTAAATATTTTAGAGAAACCACATTTACAATCTTAACTTATTTTACATGATAAAGTATTCTTGATAAAATTTAAAGCTGTTTTATCTAAATATGGTTTTCCGCAGCTTAATAAATTTAATAAACCGACTTAATAAACACCTGGTTTGCTAAAACTTTGTAGTTTAGATTTATTCCAAGTTGTTGAAAATAACTATAAATAGACCATAATTTAAAAACGCTTTTATAAAAAGCATTTCGATAATTTTTCTAAACTTAGGATCTTAAAAACTTTGGAGGTATGAATTTAAACATTGATATAGTATAGAAATTTTGAATATGTCGCTTTTCAAACTTTTTAATTTTGCTCTAGAACAATGGGTATTGGATTTCTCAAGACATCTGACAAACATCGATTGGACGTCTATACTCATACTTATCAACAATCATATCAACAATTATATCGACATGTCGCAATGTTAGAATTTTCTTGTTATATCTCCACTTTCTGAAAAATTTGAGTTATTGATAGTGTTGCCTACCTCAGAATATTGTTTTCCCATTGTATTAAAACCTAAGTTATAACTAAAAAAGTTGCTAAAAAATGATATTTCACTCAGTGGCGGATACAAAGAGTAAAGTGGTGGGGGATGGGGGGTTAAGTGTGGGGGAGAGTAACTAACCCCCATAAGAAATATCAAACATCAAAATATTATTGAAAAATTTATAAAAGAAAAAACAAAATAGAAAAAATTATTCTGCAGCTAACTATTTACTTTTTTTAAACTAAAACAAAAACTAAAACCAAAGCAAAACTTAAACTATTTCATAGCGTTACAAAAAAATTGTTGCATTTTTAACATTTTTACGATATCGAAGAAAAACAATGAAAGTTTCGAAACATTTTAATGTTATCATCATTAATTCATTCTATTATATAATTAGATAACAATAAAAAAACTGTAAAACTACTATCGTTTTGTTTTGAAAAATTTCTAAAACTGTTTTAAAAAACTTACAAAAAATAATATATAGGTTTGGTTTTAATAGTAAATTTTGTTTTTATTAATTTATTTTAATTTGAAGTATAATTTATATAGATGATAAATATGCTAAAACTATTCTTAAACATACCATAAAGATATTAAGTAAAAAAAGGCAGAATAAAGAAAACTTTAATGCTATATTCATGACTGCATCAAAGTTACTAGAAAACTTAGGTTAAAAAATTAAGATTCCACGAATTACAGGAAAACAAACTAATCGCGCAAGCCTCAATACCAATGATCCTCTAACTTACTATAGAGTCAATGTTTATTTACCGTTACTTGATAGCATACTTCTAGATTTACTGTTCAGATTTTCTGATGAAACCTTAAACTCTTTTGATTAAATGTAGCAATACCAAGAAATATATTAAATAAAACAAAGACAGAGTTAACAGCATCCAAAACTAATATACTGAGTTTTATGAAAGGGCTGCCTAACATAAACACTGTTGATGAGAATGTCTAACTAATGAAAGTTTCTTCAGAATTTGAATTTTGGGAGCTAAAACGGAAAGACGCAATCAAAAAGTAACAAGACACACCTGAATGTGCACTGGAAGCATACAAGTAATGTGATGGTAATGTCTTCCTTTTAATTAAATGTATTTTGCAACTGTTTTGCACCCTTCCTGTTAGCGTTGCTTCGGAAGAACGGAGTTTCTTGGTTTTAAAAAGACTTAAAACTTGGTTAAGATCCAATATAGGACAAGAACGATTAAATGGATAAGCTAGGATGCATATCCATAGAGATTGTATCATAAATGTCGAAAAGATTATTGATAGTTTAGCATCTTCGAAAACTAGAAAGCTGAATTTTATACTGCTGTTTGTTAAACTTGTAAAAGTCTTTATTAATAAAAAGAATATAATAAAGATATTATTTTGTTGCACATTACAGACCGGGCCAGATTTACATATAGGCAGACAAGACTGCAGCCTGTGTACCATGATTTTAGCGGGCTCAATTTTTAAATGGAATATCGTTTAAAAAAAATTGTGGTATTTAGAAGTGTTTAGGGCCCTAAAAATTTTTCTGCCTAGGGCCTTCGAGGATATGAATTCGTTCCTTATAACAGACTAAATATTTATTTTCAACGTTTGATTTTTTCAAAATATTTACAAACAGATATATTCAATATACTTATATGCAAACTTTTCTAAAATTATTCTAAATAATCAAATAAAAAATCTGAAAGAAAAAAAAGCGGATTTTTTTTGTTGGTCAAATTACCCCCTTGGACAAGGACCTGGATTCGCCATTGATATCACTAAAACAAGTTCTATTTTATAAAATTTGATATATCACTGAAACTATGATATACCATTTATCAATAAAACTTTATAGCGTTCTAAGAGTTTCCTTTACAATAACATGTTTATATTTAAAGAAACAATTGTTTTATTTTTACTTTAAAAGCAATGCTGAGTTTTTTTGGTAAGAAACATTATTTGTTAAATTACGTTATACTTTGTTAAACTTGTTAAACTACGTTATATAATGTTATATTTTGTATATTATACATTGCATTATATTAAGTAACAGAATTGTAACGTAATGAAGTGTAAATATATTAGAGATATATTTAGAGATTAGAAAGTTTTTTTACCACTAGACACCAGAGAGGGGAATAGAAAATCTTTTCAACGTTATCTTAAACTAAATTACAATTTAATAATAGAATTCAGACTTCATCAAAGAATGTCTTGGTTTTGATGGTCAGAATTTAAATTGAACATAAATCTTTTTGTACTGATGTAATATCTTTGTATTTGTGCTGAGAGGCTCGTTGATATTACTGAAGGTAGTTTTTTTTTTTAATTTGATACTGATATTTTTATTTAGGTTTGATGTTGCTATCAAATACGACAATACAATAGTGTAATCATATATCTGTATTCTTCCCATTAAGTTTCTGCGTTTTACAGGAGATTTTATGAGTATGAATTTATCGCATTGCTTAAAAAACTATACTTTTTCAAAAGAAAAAAGTTTTTTTTGCAATGTTATTCACATTTCTAATGTTGAGACAGCCAATAAAGTCCAGGAGTCTAATTTTTAATTTTTTTTTAATGTGGTAACAAACCTTGATGAACAACAACAACACAACAAAAACAAGCTATTTATTTTGCCGTTAATCGTTTTTACAATAGTTTTAATAATAGTAATAACAATAATAATAACAATAACAATAACAATAATAATAAGTATGTTTACAGAACGATTACTCAAAACGTAGGAACGATTTCCCCAAAGAAATCGTTCCTCTTAACGATTACTGAAAAAAGCGGAACGATTTCTAAAAAACCGGAACGATTTCCCGAAAAAAAAAACCGCATGAACGATTTCTTAGAGCATTACACGAACGATTTCCTTAAAAACATGATCGATTTCTAATAAAACTGGAACGATTTCTTAGGTGCATTCATCTTAGCTAAAAAAAAAATTAAAGCCGCCATCTTGTTCCAAATATATAGTTAAAGTATAGATTAATGCAAACTATAATTTAAATGATTTAGTAAAGTGTCTAAAAACAATTGTCTTAAAACATACCCTTATGTTAATGTTTAATACAACATACATATTTTCAAAGAAATTCTTTAAAGATAATGTAGTCGGTAAGTTGTTTATTTTGAAATGATGAATTGTTTTTTTTACAGTAATTTAAAAAGTTATATATATATATAATGTAAATAAAGAGTATAAGACTTTCTAAATAAAATTATAAATAAATAAAATAAAGACTTCTTGCTCCACCCCAACCTATCAGTCAATATTGACTGATTGTTGGACATACTGCCTTCTATCATATCAATATTGACTGATAGTAGGTATGTTACATAAAATTTTTAAATTCATCAAATTCTGGGTTGTTATATATCATTAAAAAGAGCTTCATTTCAATATTCCAAAAGTGAAAAAAATTTCAAAATTGAACCACCCTACAAAAAGTTATGACGTTTTAAGTACCGATTTTTTGATATTAGGATTTGTTGAAGAAACTGTGGTCAAAATAAAGTTTTTATAAACTAAAACTATTATAACTTAATCAATTCTAATCCAAAAGTTTATATCTTGGTATCAAAAGATAGATACAAGAGTTATCTACAAATTTATAAAGGTCTCTTGATTACAGGCCCATCCAGGGGCAAGAGGGGGCACAAAACCACCATTCATACCGGCAATAAAGACTAACTATACTATATATATAAAAGTGTTTTTTTAATGAAAATGTAAATTTTTATATACAAGATGTTTTGTAATTAGCTATTAGACCACAGTCAAATATAGAAGTTTCATCATTGTCTTTGGGTGGATGTAAGGGTGATGGTTTCAAACACCCTATTATCAAAAATGACACTTTTTTTTTTTTATAAATATTTATCTTTATAATTAAAAAGAAATCTAGTATCAAATCAAAAATTATATTTTACTACTTTACAACATCACTAGCAGCGTACCCTTTGTTTCAAGTGGTATAGATGGGAAAGGGGGCATGTCATCACCCCCCCCCCCACCCTCCTCTTTTACAACCTAAAAAAAAAAATTTTTTAATGAGGTTCGAAAAAATATTTAAATGTAATTAAAATAATAAACTTTAATATAAACACATCTTTTACCAAAATTCAAAATACTTCACATAATGCTTAGTTTTAGTTATAGATGGTTCCCCCTCTGACCTGAAAAAAAATTTTAAAAACAAAAAATGTTTTATAATATTATTTTAATTAGTTTACATCTTGGCTTTTAGTTAACGATTATGATATTAAATTCCTTTAATGAAACTATTTATTATTCATTGTTAACAATAGACACAACATGAAAAAAAAATTGCAAGTTCCACTACTCGCAGTAATTTTTTTTGCAAGTTCCACTACTCGCTGTACATACTTTTTGCAAGTTCCACAACTCGATGTAAATTTTTTTTGCAAGTTCCACTACTCGCAGTAATTTTTTTTGCAAGTTTTACTACTCGCTGTACATACTTTTTGCAAGTTCCACAACTCGATGTAAATTTTTTTTGCAAGTTCCACTACTCGCTGTACATATTTTTTGCAAGTTCCACAACTCGCTGTAAATTTTTTTTGCAAGTTCCACTACTCGCTGTACATTTTTTTTGCAAGTTCCACTACTCGCTGTACATACTTTTTGCAAGTTCCACAACTCGCTGTAAATTTTTTTTGCAAGTTCAACTACTCGCTGTACATTTTTTTTGCAAGTTCCACTACTCTCTGTAATTTTTTTTGCAAGTTCCACTACTTGCTGCACATTATATATATATATATATATATATATATATATATATATATATATATATATATAGTCAAAAAATAGTAAAATCATGTAGTAAGATAATAAAATGCATGTCCAATTATCAAAAAATAATTGGCAACATTCGCGTCGTGTCTATTATTAACAATGATTAATATATAGTTTCATTAATGGAATTTAATATCTTAATCAATAACTAAAAGCCAAGATGTAAACTAATTAAAATAATATTATAAAACATTTTTTGTTTTTAAAACTTTTTTTCACGCCAGAGGGGGAACCATCTATAACTAAACTAAGCATTATGTGATGTATTTTGAGTTTTGGTAAAAGATGTTTTTATATTAAAGTTTATTATTTTAATTACATTTAAATATTCACATTAGGAAAACATCAGCTCACAGGATACAATGTCAGCAACTAGCTGGAACTTTTTCATATAATAATCAACAGCTTCAGACTCATTATCTTTTTTAGTCCAGTAAGAAATAGTAATAGCCTTTCTGTGTTTTTTTCAAGTTTTGCTACTCTGCTATTGTGCAAGACTGTCATTGCTGTATCGAAATCATATCATTCATAATTGTTATTGATATAGTATGTATTAAGTATATATTATATTATAGTATATATTTAATATATAGTATAATATAGTATATGCTATAGTATATATTAAATATATAATATATTATAAATATAATATACTATAAATAGTATATTAAATTTAATATACTATAAATATATTATATATGTCTATATATTTTTAGACAAATATTAGTATATTACTAATATATGATATATTCTAAATACATAAAAAGCAGTATATTATATTATTATATGATATTAAAAATGTAATATGATTGGACTGAGCAAAAAACATGTATTATTGAATTTATAATATAAAACGAATTTTAATCTTATTAACTGAAACTAGCTAAATCATTTATTTGAATCATACTTAATATGACTAAAATAATTTACCATTCATTGAATGGTAATTTATTTGAATCATGTTAAGTATGATTCAAATAAATGATTTAGAATTTAGAATGATTCAACAAAAAGTAGTGGTAATATCATTTATTAAAATGATTTTACCACTACTTTGATTGCCATAAGAAGATTATTGAGGAGAACGTTTAATTAACACAAAAATTTTTATTTTTTTGTTTTTATTCATTTTTCTTTTTAGTTAAATCTGAACTAATTATTATAATTTTAAAAGCAGATTGAAGTTCCTCTTCATCCGCCCCTCCCCCTCCCCATGTCTCAAAATAAAAGCGGAAAATAAAAATTTAAGTACCAAAAGTGCTGCACAAAATAGAGTATGTGCTGCATGAAATAAATCAATGAAATTTGGCAGGTGCAAAGAAATTGTGTAAACTTAACATCGAGAATAATATTGCAAAAAAAACAAGCATTTCTTCAACATTTACTGAATGCACAAAGTATAACTAAGTTTTTGTCATTTGAAAATATACTTTAAAAAGTTTTAATTGTAATCAAAAGGTACAAATTTATAAAGTTTAATTACTCTAGTTTTTAAAAAATATCTATACTAATATATAACTCTAAATAAAAATCCTCAATATACGTTTCTCCCTCGATAGCGAAAAGCAAACTTCAAAAAACGTGGCACAGAATTTTAGCACAAATATCGGTTCCGTAAAACGCCTAATTCTACGTACCTACTGATAGGAATAGTCATATTGCCTTTTATCATGGAGTCAAAACATACTTGTAATTCGCTTATTTATTTTTCAGAAACAAGAAGTCAGGTTTATTGAATTTCTACCAAAAAATTCACATACATTCATATCTTTTAACGCATTACAAATTTTAAAAGTGAATGATATAATCAAAATTGAAAATTGTTTATTTATTCGCAGCTGCATAAACAAAAAGCTACCTCCTATATTTAATAAATGGTTTACTCTACGCAGTGCAATTATCTGTCAACTTACAAGAAATTTTTGTAGAGGTGCATCTAGTGTGCAAACATATAATGCAATATCCTACGGTGAACATTCTTTTAAATACTCTGCATTAATGGACTAAAATCGATTTCAAAATAAATTAAAATCAATCCCTTTTAACAACATTAAAATATATGTTCTCAAAGCCAAATTAAAATACTACTTGTTACATTAAGATAAATAGAAATAACAGTTCTTACAGGTGATAAAAGATATCTCACTATAGAAGATATATGAGATATAAATATGAATGTTGACTAATAGCGTCTTTCTGTGTGTATTGTTTGTTTTATTTGCATTGTTTTTGTTTTGTTTTGTTCATGGTTGCTCTGCTCAATTTAGCCGAGTTATATGAGAGTGAACCATCCAGAATGTAGACTGTACATATATTTTGCAAATTATAACATTCTTATGTAAAACATTTATATTTCTGGTAAATATATTGCTTTTTGTTGTTGTTGTTGTTGTTTTGTTGTTGTTGTTGGTACATTGGGGTGGACACTTCATGATGCAGTGTCACACTGTAGATTGACACACGGAGTGTGTAAATTTACACATGCTGGGAGTATATCTATCAGTCTATAGATGTACTAAATGTATTGAATTGTATAGAGACTTAAGAATATTTGCATAACCCTTAGCGCTATACAGTGCTCTTAAATTATAAGGTGTACAAACAAATATGTAACAAGTAACAAACCAACTTTGGCTGTTGATAGTGTAACAACTCACCAAATAAATGATTTAATAAAATATCTAAAGAAATGTTAAATAATTATACAAAATAGACTGAAAATGAATAATTTATCAGCAACTAGACGTATTTTTTTCTCCCACGAAACAGGCAATTTATTATTTTTATTACCTCTTTAACTTGTTTTGAAACGACTATGTTTATGATACGTGCAAATTAATTATGTGCACATTAATTTAATTAAGCTACGTGCAAACTAATTATGTGCACATTCAGTAAATATCAAATCAGCAAAATACTAGAGACAGAATAGTAAGAAAACAAAAACAACTTTTTTACTATTTATTGAAAAGATGAGTCGTTTAGTTTTTATTGAACGAATGTATTATGTTTCTTATATTTTTATAATATTTTTTCTTTAAATTTACCAGTACTTAGGGGTAAAAATACCAGTAACAAAGTTATACATTTTCAGTTTGATTTACCTGTAAACTAGTTAACTGGTATTTCAATCCCTAATAATGGAGATAAAAAGACATAGAATAAAAAGATTCTGAAAATATTTGATTTTTTTTTATTTTAGTTTTTTTTAATGAATTTTAACGTTTTCAGCTTTTTAATAAAATATGCTGGGTGTTCTATTTAAAAAAATCACTTACCTATATATTTTTTAAGTTATTTTGTTTATTTTTTTACATTATTAGTTTATGCTTCTCATAGTTTTGGCGTTGGTGATCAAGCACATAGATGATCAAACCCATGTTTTTCTTGTATTTATTAATCTGACTTGAATATTTTTTTAAACTAATATTTGTTTGGTTAAGTTTGCTTTTAGCTTGAAGTATTTTTCCTTTTTCTATTCAATTTGTTAAACCAATATCACAAACAAAAGAAATAATACGATCCCTAATACCCTTTCTATTTGTCAGATCAGGTCACCCTGCTACTAATAATATGTAAACCAGTACAACCTGCTTCCTATTAACATCAGGAAGAGCATGCAGTTGTAAAAAATTGTTTCAAATAATTCATAATGCAATTTAAATGTTGCTGTAGACAACCATCGGAACCACACAAGTTTGGAAATGTTGATGTAAAACTTTAGGAAAAAATTCACTTTACATGTTTGGGGAATTAGTTTGTAGGGAGGTGCTTAATGTTTTTTTTATGCTGGCAAAAGTTTATTTGTTTTATTAATATGAATAAACAGAATTTCATAAATCTTAAGGGTTTATTTTTTATTATTCTAAATATAAGTTATTTTTTTGGTCTTTATGTTGTGTTTTTTTAGCATAAATACCTAAGCTGCTTTGCTTCTGTACAACGTTTAAATTTCCATACCCTTACTCTGTATTAGTATTCTTAAGAATACTAACACAAAATATTTTTATTTGATTATTTACAAAATTTTTTTTGAAAAAAGTTATCAGCATTATATATGACTTTTAGAAATCAATTATAATGATGATCCTCGCCATTATTTTAACGTCCTTGTTTCTTCGCTTCTACAGATTGCATGTTTCTTAAAATGCAATTCCTCCAATATCTAAATGCCTTAAAGCCCACCATTTAGTAATCTGTCGAAAGCTTGAGATAAACAAATTTCATCCACAAATCCGTTATCTTTACTAAAAATCTTACTTGAAATTGCCTAATAATAAAAATTGCACCTATTGTCCCCTTTTCTGACCTAAAAACAAACAGCATTTTACTGATACAGTAGCGTGCAAAAGTTTAGAAACACCAACTTTTTTTCAATTTTTACTGCATAACTTTTCACAAACTTTCATAAATAAGCTGAAATTTTTACCAAATGTATATATATATTTATTATATATTTATATATATTATATATATATTTATATATATATCTATATTATTTCAATTTAAAATACAAGCCACAAAAGTTGTAAAATGGAACGGTTAATTAACATTTAATTTTTTTTTCGAAAAAGCTTCCGCGCAAAAGATTAGAAACAACTAAATTTGATTATTATTTATTTCAAAAAAGCTGAAACTTTTACTAAAGTTCACAAAATAGCATTTTTTTAACAATAAAATAGTTTTAATAAAATACTATGTATTTGGTGACATATCCATTTGCTTTTAAATCAGCATCACAGCGACGAGTCATTGACTCTACTTATTTAATGAGTACATCCTGAGGAATATTATATAGTTCAGAAATCTGCCCGTAAGTCATTTTGTTTCCCACAGCTTTTATAATTAATTCCTTTATTTCCTTTGAAACCTGCTTAGCTTTTTCGATGCTTTCAAAGTATTGATAAGTAATTGTATTACAAAATTTTACCAATATTTTGGCAATTAGTTATATTTCAATGCCTTTGAAATATTTTATAGTAATTAAATTATTAAATTTCACCAGTATTTTGACCTTAAACTTGGCTTTTGTTTACAAAAAAATGATTTATTTGCGGGGTATGATACTGCATCTTAACTTTTGCGCGGAAGCTTTTTCAAAAAAACAATTAAAAGTTAAATAAACTTTTAATTTAAAACTTTTGTGGTTTGTATTTTAAATTGAAATAATATAGAGCACATTTGGTTAAAATTCCAGCCTATTTAAGAAAGTTTGTGAAAAGTTATGGCATAAAAACTGAAAAAAAATTGGTGTTTCCAAACTTTGGCATGGTACTGTACACACACTGCTTCTTATATTGTTATACGTTATTGCAATAGTTCTTTTTAAAACCTTCATCACTTGTTCAAGCAGGTCCTTGATATAAACCGCCTTACATTTACAAATCTTTACTATCCAACTTTTTTTATTTTAACATCTTTTAACATCTTTTTTGCAGTTGTTCTTTACAACAGTGAAAAAGTTTTGCAAGCATGTTATGATTGCCAACCTTTAAAATAAAATAATTACAACAGCCATGGCTTGATTTTATGCTTCTAATCATTTCGGATTTTCTATTTGAACAATTTTATTGCAAAGATCTAACACATAATGAACATCCACATCCCTGAAGCTTTCAAAACCTACCTCAATACACTGGAAGGATTATCAGTCTTGTCTAACTGAGCCATTTGAATATCCTTCATTTTCCTTCACTACATGTTATCTGCTGGTCCTCTAATCTTATTCACCTTCCTTGATCATTTCAAACTCTTCATTTAGCAATTTTTCAAAATGAGCCATCCAACTTGTTTTTACTTAAACTTCATTTGTAAATATTTTTCCATTTTATATATTTTGTAACTATTTGCTTCACATCTCTGAATTCTCCATTCATTTTATTCATTTAGCATCTTACCTCATACCCTCTGCTAATTGATTGAACTTTGTATACATCTTGTTTTGCCTTGCACTTAGACTTACAATGCAAGAACCTGTCTTCTGCATTCACAGACTCTTACAACATTTTATAAAATTTGTTGATTTTTGCTACAGTTTTAACCAAGTATTCATTGAACTACCACAATTCTTTATGTTGTTGATGACTTTTGACTTTTAAATTCTCCACTTTTCATGACTAAAGACCATTTAATAAGGATTTTAGGGTGTTTTTTATATTCCTATTTAAACTCGAAATTTTATTTGTATTACTAATTGTAATATTAATACTTTTATTTGTATTATTATTAATGAGATTATAAATTTTAAACATATATGGGCCTGTTTTGATAACCTTGACCTGATATGGGCGCCCAAAAAAAAACACAAAAAGTGTCTTGCTTTTTTGTGTTTTTTTGAAAATAAAAAAATAGTTTTTGTTTCAAATGTAGTAACTAATTTATGTTTCTTTTAGCTAGTTCATATTTCTAGAACAATGCGATGGATTTTAAAGTTATTACATGCCATGACTCGTTTATAACTCTTATTTAGCTACTAACTGAACGTTTGTTTAAAAAAAAATTTTGATTGATGCTGCAGAAAATTTCTTGAAACCGTTCTCATTGCTTTTTATACAAGGTAATATTAGTTGCAATCTTTTCTTGGTAAAAATTGCTTATTGGTCTGGGTCATCAATTGAAGAGGGTATGTAACGTTTATTTAAAGTCTTTAAGTGTTTTAACTAATATATTGAAATTTTACAAATTACTTTGAAAAATGTGATTTTATTTTTAATTTTTTGCAGTTCATCTACCACCTCGACAGTCGCAATCAGCATCTGTTTGTCATCTTCATGCTATGGTTGAAGGTACTTAAGAAACAGACAATTATAATGCTTATACTTAAGTAGTTTCGCTTTAAATAGCAAGTTGTTGCTCTTATTTTTACCTTTTTTTTTTAAACTTTCTTAGTTTTCAAATGAGTTATTGTAAATTCAAAATCAACTTAATAACAAAATCAACCCGTAATATTTTATTATATATAATTTAGTCTGGTTATATTATCTCTATCAAGTAAAATTTATTTTGTGAAAATAAACCTGGCTTTTTTCTTTTGTTATTTTTGTATATTATTATTTTTGAAAATTAGCTTTTAATTTTAAAAAATTATTAAAAGCATTAAAAATGCAAATTTGACAAAGCGTCTTGAAAAGTGTTTTTTTTTTTTTAATATTATACCGGACTGGTCTGGTGGCAAACTTTGTTAAGATAATTTAATCCGTAGGTATAATTTAAATAATAATACATAATCCGTAAAAATAATTTACCGGGCTTACACTGTACTTCTTATGCAATGCCTCGTTAACTTTACGAACGACTCGCCCAGTTTAAACATGAGGGGCAACTGCCTTGAAAATTATTACACTACCACCACCTTGAAGTTTGTTGCTTCGAACTAAATTTTTCTTTCTGTAAACATAAGTTTATAACTCAAAATAAAGAGCGTTACAAAAAATTATCTTGTTTCATAAGGCAATTACTTAAATAGAATCATTATATTTAAATCAAAACTAGAAACATTATTGATCTAATATAGTTTTTCATTTTCAAAAAAAATTATATTGCCACAAGAGGTTCTAATTTATGAAATACTTTATTCGTTGCTGTTGATAGTGGTCTAGCCCCCAAAATCTGTCATTAAGGCCCCAATATTTTGAAAAAACCTCTTATTATTAACCATTTTTACCAAAAAAATCTTTAAATTTCGAAGTGTCTCACTTAATTGTGGCAAAGAGCCGTTTAATTCGCTGTGTTTCCGCAATTGCGGGCATTAAGAAGCCAAGTTACTCTGACTTATAAAAAATCGCCTCAAAATATTCTTCTTTTTTTCAATCAAATAATTCAACAAGAACTTTTTATTGATCTAAGTAAATTGAATTTTTTTTAAGGTTTTAATTTATTTTAAATTTTCTATAATTTATCTTATGAACAAAAAAACAACTAATCTTAACTATACTTGCGTAGAGTTTTTAAATGCAACAGTAATTTTAGTTTTTTATAATTTAATATTTGTAAGACACTGTTTACAATTAAAAAAAGCACGTCTCGGCTAAAGCGGCGTAGCGATAAAAGAAATGAGGGGGTAATTTCAAAAACCTTAGCCCACTTTATAACTAAAATAAGTTAAGCACCGATTTGCATCGTCTTTGGTTAGATAAAAGTTCTTTTAATAAATCAAATAAATTTTTGCTAATGACTCAACTTTATACTCCTGTCTTGACAAAAAGTCTTTTCTTTTCGATCGCTTAGAACAGGCAGCCGATCTTGAATCTGATTTCTTAACTATACTTGCGTTGAGATTTAAGCTTACAGTGACTTTTAAATTTTAACTCCCAAAAAACTCAGTTATTTACTGCAAACAACTATCGTAGTACTGTCGACATTCCTATATTAATAAATGGCAACCCTCTCACTGAGTTTTCTCCTTTACGTCTTCTTGGATTTTCGTTTACTACTGACCTTTCAAAGAAACCATACATACAATCGATTGCTAAATTAGCATCTCCTAAGTTTGCTTCGCTTTCATACTCACCATTTTCTCTCTACTCATTCCATTCTTTATCTCCCAGAAATCTCATATTCACCGTTATCATATTTGAGCAGGTTCTTCTAATGATGGTCTTTTTCTTCTAGGCAAGGTCCGAAAACGCATTGTAAACGAAGTTGGAACCGCCCTATCTACTAAGCTGGAGCTTTTTCCCCATTGTTTTAAAGTTGTATCTCTTTCTCTTTTCTACAAATACTATCATGGTTGCTACTCAAAAGAGCTATTATCCCTAATTCTATTAGCTAAAGTTCATTCTTGCTTGACTCGTTTAACAACTTTTATTTGTCTTGTTTTTTACCGCGTACCCTTTGGAACTAACTCCCATCTTCATATTTTTCTAACTAATACAACCTTCAACATTTCAAGTCTTCTGTCAACCGTTTTCTCGGTTTATGACTCCTTTCATTTTTTCTAGTAACACCCAACTTATTAGTGGTATCTTGCAGCCAGAAAAAAACAAACAAAAAAAAAAAACAGGCCTTACAGCATGCGTTGTATTGAAACACCTTAAGTCACTGACTTGTGGTGTTTCTTACTCTGGACAACCGATAGATTTTACATGACACACTTATTATCTGCAGAAATCCAGTTAGCTCTTAGAGTGAAATGATTTATGCAAATCTTAACTGTCGAACCCGGAGTATTATATACTATTACAATTTTTTGTTTTTGTATTATTGAGGAATCTTGTTTCAAAAGTAGTATTTTAACACTCAAAAATCACACATTTTCCGCGATTGGATTTTTTTGTTTGAAAAGTAAAAAGTTTTTTTTAATTTAAAAACCATCTCTTTTTGTACTTAGCAGTTTTCAATAATTAAAAAGAATTACAATGAAAAATTAAAAAATAGCATATTTCAGCGGAGTCGGAGCGATTTCAAAAGTGGATATGGCAACCCAATGTTATCCTCTCCCCTTCCCTCTCCCCCACCTCCTCCATCGCTTATCTAAGCGTCGTGGTGCAGTAGTTATATTGCTACCTTTAGAGGTTAGAAGTAAAGCTATTCATTGCTTTTATGAAAATAAATAATTTCTTTAGAGTAGAGGGCGTAAGGACACAATTTTAATATATAAGAAACTGAAATGTTTAAAAATTTTTGTGTGGAAACGTATTTTATCTATAAAACCTTTGAATTTGTTAGGTTGTTAAAAAATCACTTGTTTGCATAAAATGTAAGAACCAATAATCCTTATATTGAGAAACATCTGAACATGAGCTGCCTAGGTAAAAATTTTAAATAATGAAAAATAACTAACTGTATAGTTGAAAATAAGTTTATAATAGTAATTAACTCCTAATGTTAGGGGTTTTGATTAGTTTTTTAAGGCTTTTAAAATCATAAATTATTACATTTAAATAATAGAAAGAAAACTCCTTCTGTATGTAGTAAAAAACATTAACTTGCTTTAGTTTAGAGATAATTTATCGAGCAGAAAGCAATGCATATAATATCAAACAGCAGAAATAACAATATCAACATAAACTTTCAGAGTTCCTCATGGCATGACCATGGGGTAGTTTTTTTACTTTATTTAAATTTCTTGGAAATGAAACGTTTTAATCTTTTTTGTTGATGACTAATTTTTAATCTTATAAAAATATGGCTAAAGACCTGGGTTTACAGTAAAAATTTATTTTCGAAAATCGGCATTGACTTTTCATTTACCATATTTATAAAAAATAACTATGGTTTTTTTTTATATATTATAAAATTTATATACTATTTAAATATTATAAAACAACAACATATGTTTCAGATTTTGATAGTAACTCTTTACAACTGTTATTTATTTATAATGGTTTTGCTATTCATACTAGAAAGTCAATTCAGAAATAGTTATCAAAAAAAATTTATACATTCTCTAAATATTGGACTTCAAAAGTTTTAAATAGTGACTTAAGAAGACTTACCCAGTAATGTTAAATTTGACATTAGAACAGCAGAACCAATTTTGCATAGTTATTTCTTTTTATTAATTTATATTAGCTAGTTAAGACTTAATAGGCGATAAAGTATAAATGGTAAACATATGGCTTGCCTAAACGTCATGATTCAAAAGTACGCAAAAAAATGATTTTTTTTCAAACTTAATTTTTATCAAAAAAAAGATTTTGTTAGTCTATAACTATTATTTTTAAATTAATAATCTTCATTTGTTTAACTATCTTAAAATATAAAAAAACCCATTGGAAAGAAAAGGCTATTTATAAATTAGGTTGTGTTGTCGAAATGAGGTTGAAGATGTATCTATTTTGCGTAATTAATGTAATTAATTTTATATTTTGAGGTTTTTACAAAATTAAGATTTATAATTAAAAAAAAGTATAGACTACTAAAGTGTTTGGATAAAAATGAATATTAAAAGAAAAGAAAAATCAGTTTTTGAGTACTTTGAAGTATGCTATTTAGACAAGCCTTATGTCTACCATATACTTTTTTTTGTTTATTAAGTCTCAAACAGCTAATATAAAATAATAAAATAAAATGACAATGCAAAAATGGTTTCTTTCTTTTATCTAATTTTTAAACCTGAAATTAGTTACTATTGAGCTCTGCTTGATTCTTACAGGGGAGCTCCTCTTAAAAGGCAGCTCTTAATCAATTTTGAAATTATATATTTTAAATATATGTGGGTTTTTTTTATAGTATTAAAATTCCCTCTGGTATTTTTTATAAATATAGTGGATGAAAGATCAATACCCATTTGAAAAAATAAATTTTTACCGTAAACCAGGGCAGGGACAGTAATACGAGGTCACACAGATGGCGCTAATTGTCTGGAACTCCGTTTTTAAGTTAGATTTTGAGACTTGATTCTTTATTTAATTTTTCTAAAAATTTAGTCAAACTTCAGTATCTTGAGAACCAATGAGAATATTTTGAAAAAATTTTGGAATATTGATTTTAGTATGAATAATAACAACATGTTAAAAAACTAAAATTTTGAAGAAGGTCACTATAAAGGCTCATGCCCTCACTTTTTTTCTCCAGAGCCTTTTTTTATTTTATTAGCAATGAAGGAGATTTTTTTTTGAATCGAAAAGTCGTCAGAAAGTCTGCCCAACTAATGACAAAGATAAACAAAGGATCTTTTAATGTAAAAATTTATTTAAAAAGATTGTGGCTGTGTATTGTCAACTTCCCAAATCCTTAAAATTAAATTTTAGTTTGATTTAAAAAAAAATACAAAGTAAAAGTAATGACATGACAGCACACAGCCTGCTTTGAGATAAAGACCACTTTATTTAAGGTATGCACTTTCATAAGTTGAATACAACTTTTTCCATCGTACTGAATTCTTGTCTAGTTACATCAAATAGAGCTTATTTTCTAAGTTGAGAAACTGATGAACCAAAAAATTAAAAACCTTAGCAGTTTATTATTTACTTGACCGAAGCTTAATTGAGATTTAGTGTTCAAACAAGTTGTTTTAAAATTGTTACATTAACTACAATTGCAGATAGTTAAGACAAAATTTAAATTAATATTTATATGCTGTTTATAAGTTTTTTTTAAAACCATCCTCCAGCATTTTATCTCAACACGATGTTATCATTTTAAGCTTACAGTGTAATTGTATTTACATCAAATTAATGTGTTATTGTACATTGTGATATATAGTTATATTTGGAATACATTAGTGATATATGGAATAAACATTTAAAAAGTATTGAACATCAGTAATATATGATTGCAATTTTTATGATACTTTACGTACTCTGTTTTGTAAAAGGCTTCTGACGATAAGATCATTTGATCTTCTCTTAGAAGCCTTGTTTGTATTTGAAAAAAAAAAAATGTAATTTATATATATTACTTCAAATGTAAACAAAAACTTACGAAAAAAAAAAAAAAAAAAAAATTAAAAAAGTAATAATTACAAAAATAGCATTCAGTAAACAGCATTTCCTTTATTTGAACTAAATTCCTGAATGACTTTACTTTGATTAACATCATTTTTTATAAGCTCATAAAAACATGTTAAGCATTAGGAGTTCAACTAAAAAGTTAAATTATTTGTAACAATTTTTTTATTGTTTCATAAATATATTAAGTTTATGATACTAAGCTATTGGTTTGAATTTCCAAATGTTCATTAAAACATCATTTTTGTATCATAAGCGGGCTGAACACTTGATAGAAACGAGAAATTCTTGGCTCTTGCCTTGTCCTGCACGATAGTTGACAACGATTGCTTCTCCCGACGAGCTCTATCTTCTAAATTATGCCCTTCTTATTCGAATTTTTCCCTCCCCTCGTCAAGGCCCTAGTCCGCCCCTGTATTTTATTGATATGCAAACTAGTGTTTTTCCTTTACAAGTATCATATGAAACTTTTATGATCATAAAAACGTTATAATTATTTCAAAGAGTTAACAACATCATTTTGACAGTTTTGCATGTTGGAAATTTTCTATTAAATAAACCTACATTTTCATTTCGAATAAATTAAAATTTAACTTTTCCAAATAAATATTGATCAATATAAAACAAAATTGTTAATAGACATTCGTTTTAAAATAGTTCCAGTACATAAAAACTACACTTATGATGTTTTGAAATCAAATATATTTTCAAGCTTTGCTATTTATCAACGTAAGTTGTAAACAAACAGCTAAACCGGCTTAGCTATTTGCGTAAAATTTGAAATATTTGGTACCAAAATATATATTGGTATCAAAATAAAATCGTTCCTATTAGGGGTCGTCCATAAAGTACGTACGCTCATAGGGGGAGGGGGAGGTCTTCAAAAAGCGTACGAAAGCGTATGGGGGGGGGGGGGGAGTTCAATTTAAAAGTACGTACTTCGATTTTCTAATTTATCACAATTAACCAGCTAATCAATAGAAAAGTTACATTCTGACTAAAGATTCTAGTTTGCCAACATAGAAAGATGTATGGTATATGGAGTAGAGGGTATAGTTTTCCTCTATGCACACACATGTATGGGCGCCCTCAGAATTTTTTGATGTTCCAGATAGGACACTTTCACACAACGAGCAAACTCCTAACTTAAGTTTGTTTATACCTATGCCAAATGAGGAGGCGTTGCAAAATATCGGGATGGCGGAGGCCTGTGAACAAAAGCCCTAAAACGCTAACCCTCCCCTGCCCATACGTGAGGGCACTAATGTAGTAAAATTTTCAACTTTACTATCTAAAACTAAATTTAAATTTATTGACAGATTTTAATTTTTGTAGAAAAATTTTGTAAGTTACAAAAGTTATGACTATGCAAGTTTTCCGACACCCAAAATGAGAGGGGTGTAAATTTTGCATGGTCATAACTTTTTTGTAATTTACATTATTTTTCTACAAAAATTAAAATCTGTCGATAAATTTAAATTTAGTTTTAGATGGTAAAGTTGAAAGTTTTGCTACATATTTCCCTCACGTTTGGGCAGGAAAGGGGGAAGGCAAACGTTTTAGGGCTTTTTGTTCCCAGGCCTCCGCCATCCTAATTTTTTGCAAGGCCACCTAATTTGGCATATAAACAAACTTAAGTTTGCACGATGTGTGAAAGTGTTCTATCTGGAACATCAAAAAATCCTTCGGGGGCCCATGCACACATGCCACCCCTTATATACTAGCCATGAGTAAGACCAATTTATTAAGTCGACAAAAAACAGGTTTTAGCAGGGCCGTGGTTGATGGATCGGAGTCCCCCCCTCAAAAAAAAAAAAAAAACGTGCCATTGGCGTCTCAAAATCTTCCAAATTTGACCGCTAGGTTTCGCTAAAATAAAAAGCTTCTTAAATTAGCAAAAGGGCACAAAATTTGCTGTTGCCCCTCCCTCTCCAATTAAGAGGTATAGGCTACCCTCGGCACTGGGTTTTACCCTTTGTTTTCAATATTACTGATTTTGCGTAAGACTCGTTTTTTACTTACTAAAGAGGGATGCCTGAAAAAAACGTCTGCTCTAAGTATAGTTTATTTATATTTGATTCGTTATTAAAACAAAGAAAAAGGTTTACATGGATTTCTCCGCGAATCGAACCTGTATCTCCGCCGATTAATTTCACTGCATTAACCTCTCAGCCAAACACAGGCTCCACATTAACGCAGTTTAAATTTATCTATATTATTTGCATATATACTAAAAGGCATTTTTAAAATGCGCAAACAAAGGGCTTTGGGTTCTTATAAAGTATCTAAGGTATCCTCCGCCTTTTTTTTTTAAATAAACTTTTTTATCGAGAAAAAAAAGTTGAGGGGGGGGGGGTATTTGAGAAACGTACGTACTTTTTAAGGGGGGGTGGGGACATAAAAGTACGCATGGCAACAGGGGGGAGGGGGGAGGGTCAAATTTCAAAATTTTTGGCGTACGTACTTTATGGACGACCCCTTACGGCTCTACTAATTATCAACTTAAAAAATCGGAACGATTTCTCAAAAACTGGAACTATTTCTTCAGGAACTATTTTCTACAAACAGGAACGATTTCTCATTAAAATAAGAACGATTTCTTACGGGCACAAATCTTAGTTACAAAATCTTCTTTTTAATACTTTTATCATGTCTGATGACAGTCTGACCTTATTATATTGAAATATTACATGATTAAATTTAAAACTCCCTAGGACAGTGATTATTTTTAATCAGTTAGTAGCTGTGTTTTACGTTATTAAATATTAAACTATTTAAAAGAATCTCTGTTTTAAATGGCTTTTGTAAATTCGAATATTATTAAAATATAGAAATAAAACCTTTTCAATTATTAGAATTTACATAATAGCTATAAAACTTTAAAAAAAATCCTTGCACGAACAGTTAAGGAAAAATTAGTGACTTATTTTTTACTATTTATTTATATGTAGCTATAAAACTTCGTGATCTGATTGAACAATTTTACAATTACATTTAATCACAAGCGAGATACCATTAATGAGATCTAAAATATAAGAAAACGCTACACTGAATAAAAGTATGTTTTACGTTAAGATAGCGTAAAATTTTACGTTAAGCAGACTTATAGTATGAAAATTATTCAACATATTACGTAAAGCAGACATTAAATTTTCTATTTACTTTTTTTGTATTTTAAGTGAGTTTAATTACGGAATTTGTTTTCTAAAGCAAAAATAATATGTTTTTACTAGGAACTTCATTAATATTTTGTTTTTTGAACCAAGATTTCAAGTGTCTGCTTTAGGTCAACTTTTTAATACTGTCTGCTTTGCGATCAAATAGCGTTTAAATCTAACATAATTTTTTAATCTAATATAACAAGGAAATAAGTTCCATTTTGATAAACTGATTTTACCCATCTAGTCTCATGTAATGTCTTTTTTAGTAAATCAAAGAAAAACTAGCTTTCAGTACCAATAAAATCTTCAATTTTTTTAATTTTATTTTACATTGAAAATAAAAACTTCAAAACTCAATTTTCTCATCATATAACTGGCAGGCTTAGCTGTTTGAGATAATTTAAGAGCTATTTTATGTAACTGATTACAGGTAAACATTTATAAGCAAGACAAATTACCACGCATTTTTTTTTTAAATACTAGTTGTGTTTGATCGCAAACGGTGGACGCTTCTTTCAAACGGTGAAAATAACTTTTGAAAGGAAAAAAGTATAAGGGAAAAGAAAACATTTATAAATTAAACAAAAATAAAATCAACAAAAAAGAAGAATAAATAAACGTTTTAAAAGAAAAAAAGAAAAAGAAATATCTGTAAGAAAGTTAGTAAAAAAGTGATGAAAATAGAAGTTAAAAAAAAAAAAAAACGTTAATGAATGAAATATATAAAAAGAATGGCAAAGAAAGAAAGAAAAAAAAAACAAATTAAACATCGGAACAACGATCGGCAAATCAAGATTTTTTTTTATTTTTTCATTTATTTCTTTAGTTTTCTTTCATTTATTTCTTAGGATTATTTATTTTATTATTTATTTATTTTTCTTCAGTTTTTTACCGTATATAGTGTTACTTATTATTTTTTGTTAGTCATTTATTTATTTTTAATTATTATTTATTTTTAATGATATATAAATTTTTTTTTTTTATACAGTTACATATTATTTGTTTTTATTTTCATTTTAGCCATTTATTACATATGTTTTATTCTACCGTGTATTATTATTTTTTTTAATCCTTTTTTTTTGTTTTGTTTTTGTTTTTGTTTTTTGCCAAAAGTAATTTTTTGTTTTGTTTTTAATGTTTGTTGTAACTTTTGTTTTGTTTTGATTTTCTCAGTGTTTTTCTGTTTATATTGTATTTATTTATTTGGTCATAATATTTGCAATATATTTTGATTATTATATTATAACAACTATGATTATATTAATATATTTACTAAATCTTTATAATTTTTTTAGCAGTAGTCGTTTTTATGTCATCGTTAGTTGTTACGTTTTGTCAGTTTATTACTGTTTGTAACTGTAACTTTGTATGTAAAAACGATTGCTGTATGAAAAGTAATACCGATTTATTTAAATTATCATAATTACTTTATTGTTATTCTTATTACTATTATTAATATTATTATTATTATTATTATTATTATTATTATTATTACAAAGATTAATTGTATATAAGTAAACTATTTTTTTAAGGTATTTACTTGAGATTAGTATATCAATACTATTTGTAAATAGCCGTCAAAATTTATTTTCAGAATATATATGATTGATTGATTGATTGATTGATTGCTTTTTAAGTGAGTTTAGCACAGCTTCTGCTGGTTTAAGGCAGAACTCAGAGTATTGCAACATTTCATTAATAGTTTTAAGATCTAAAGAGGGTAGTGTGGCAGGGATAGTAGGTTTAAAAAACCACAGAACATAAAATAGTGCTGTAAATGAAGCTATTTCGTGAATCAGCTTTCCCTCTTGCAGCTATATTTGAACATAAGCTATACTGAATTGTGGCTAAAGAAGGAAATATGTTAATTAATAAACTTTCTGTTCCTTAAATCTGGCATGATGTGAAGCCATTGGAAATTACATCTTTTTGTCTAGTTTTTGACATACATCAAATACCTACTTTAGCATTTTGAAAAAGTTTCTCTTTTAAAAACTAAATATTCACTTGAACAGCTCCTGTGTTTGTTTAAATCATTTCTTATCCGAAAAGAAAAACTTCACAGTTAGGAAGTGACCGGAGCCCCAACCCCAGCCCTGGCTAAAAATGGAACTTTTTGCAAACCTTGCCACGGCCCCAGCAAAATTTTAAGGTTTAGCAGGGGTTGAAAGCCGGGGGGGTCAGGGGTCATTTTAACAAAAAATTTATAATACTTTATATATTATAATTTTATACTTAAATTTACCGTCTATTAAATACTGGCATTTACTTATTTATTTCTAAACTCCAATTTACTTCCAACAAGGTTGCAAGCAACAACTATTAAGTTACGAGTTACTTTAAAATAGAGGATAGATTAAAAGCTAGGAGACAATTAACTGAAGATTTAAAAAGTTGTAGGTTGTATAAAAAAAGAAAACATGAAGATGGCTTAGAGTTATAAGATTTTTTTGATGTGCAAGGAAAAAAACTGGGTTAATAAATATTTTTATAGTATGAAGGGACAGATATTGTAAAAGGATTCAACTTGTCAAATAAGAAGCCAAGCAAGAATGAGTTTTGGTTTGTCATAATTGAGATGATAGCTTATTTGAGCTATCATCTAATTGACCATGATTAGAGAAACAGCATAAAAGAGGAAGGCTAAAGCCTGATTATGATGACGATAATGATGATGATGGTAATGGTGACTATGATGATCATATTGATAATAATGTTTATAAACGCATATATACAAAATATAAAATGAATTTTGAAAAAATGAAATTTACTTTAAGATGAATAAATGTTTATGCAGCCCCGGTCATAAACCCGGCACGGGCTATATTTTGTCAAACTCGGCCCAAGCTTCAGTCATAAATTAATCCCGGTCGCTTATTATTCACAATGAGATTTTTTTTGCAAGTATTGCTTGTTGACATTATTTTTATTAAGGGGAGAGTGGGGTAATGGCGAACGCGGGGTAACTCCGAACATGGTCAAAACAGCATTGTAAAAAAATAAATTCGACAAATTTTTTTTACCTGCTGAGAAGGGATCCTATGCTCAGTTCCAGACGTGCAGTAGTGTAATGAAGCTGCGGATGTTGTTCACTATAATTTGATTTTAAATTTTTCTGATAATTTTATGCAACTTTTTTCTTGAGTAACACTCTGTTGTAGCTTCTATGGAAATAAAGTCACTCCTTTTTTTTGTTTTTGTTGCATAATATAGTTTTTAGACTTAGTTATTACAATTAGCTTTTTATTCGCTATTACACAACAGTGCTTGTGATTGCCCCCCAATGTGTTCGGAATTACCCCACGTAGGCAGGGTAATTCCGAACACCAATGGTTTTATTTCTGGCATAAATTTTTATTTTATAATAAGATTTTTAAAAATTCCTTTTGAGGGTTTGTGACTGAGTAGTTAAACTAATTGATAAGCAATAAATATGATCAATTTTGTATAACTGGTGTCTTTAATTTGCATTCCCGCTTAGGTGTTCGCCAATACCCCACTCTCCCCTACACTAAATAAAAAATTTAATAATTGTTATCATCTTTTAAAAAAAAAAAAAAACATAATCTAAAATCAGATATATAACCCTATACAAGTAACTTTTTTGGTATTTTTGAAATATTTGTAAGTGAATCTGCCACCTCCATATGTACAAAAACTAGGAATTTTTGTATTTTCGGACTGCTGGGACCAACCATAGGAGAAACCATTACAAAAATTATATATAGTTTTTTGAAACACATATCTTAAAAGGGATCAAGTTTTAAAAAATACCACAAAAATTATAATGTTATTTTTTTATTGTCTATTATTTATACATATTTATATATTTTTGTACATTTCTATATGTCTTTTTTATTTTTTATACTTACATATTTGTAGAACAACTCCACTTGTTGTTATATGTTAAATATATTATTTTCTATTAAACTTAATATATGATAAAACCAAACCAATCAGCGTGCCAATAAACGTATGTTAATTTGTATATCTAAAACAGCTGTTGCGAAACCACTGCCCCCGGGCAAAAAAATTCCCGCAGAGACTTTTATAAAAAAAAGCGGTGAATCAATTTGAATATTTAAAGGAAAGACGGTTAAATGTTAAATTCCACTGGTGATCAAGGGTTGAATATTGTTACATGAGTTAATTTAAAAAACTCTTTCATTGAATATTTCAAAAAGTATTTAAAAAGTTCTTTTGTTTCCTGATTTTTCTTAAACAAAGCGTTTTCATAATGTTTATTATTTTTTTATTATGTTTATTATTTTTTGCATTTTTAAAAAAGAAATTTGAAAAATTATGTTAATACTTTTTTTGTTAAGTACACAAAGTGCAACTTAACCCAGTATCACTGTAGTCATAATAATAGTCCAGCCAGTTACAAGAATTATTTGTTTTTAAACAATAAAAGTTTATCGTATACCAATAAGTGCACTAAAGTCTATAAAACTTAGCATTCAGAAAGTCAACCAAAAAATTTATGTAAAAATAAGCTGCTAACTAATGGCAAAATTGCTTCAGTATGTTGAGATGTCGACTAACTTTTTAATCTTACTTGGCGACTAACTTTTTAATCTAATTTAGTCGACTAACTTTATAGCGTAACTAAATTTAGTCGACTAACTTTTTAGTCTAACTAAATTTAGTCGACTAACTTTTTAGTCTAACTAAATTTAGTCGACTAACTTTTTAGCGTAACTAAAATTAGTCGATTAAAACAAGATTTAGTACTAAAAACTCAATAACCTATGCCATGAAATTTTTACACACGATGGCACATTATTGTGGACGTTGAATGTCCCAATTATGGTTCATAGGGGCCAGTCAAATCAAATTCGTAACGTATTTAATCAAATTTGATTATTAGAATTTTTTCTCAGCTCTGAGACAACTACCAATGCGGTTGTTGCAACTGTTTATAAACACCCAATGGGCACGGAATCTAAAAAAGGCACCCTTTGAACGTTTAACATTCTACAGTTTAATTTAATGTCTATTTTGGGGTTGGGAAAGCGAACTTGTTGGGATATTTATGTTCTCACGCTCCAATCACCGCGATTTTTTTGAGAAACATTTTCATTTGACTTAACAACATTCTTGAGTTATGAGTTCGCACGATGCCTAAAAGTGTCATATCTGAAACATCAAAAAAACATGAAAACATCAAAAAAATCCTGCCCACGCCGCTGGTAAAGCAATATACGAAATATAAAATTTTTGCAAGAATCACAAGCGAAAAGAAACTTGCTAATCGATTCATTTCGAAAGAAGATTTTTGGAACCTACCTCAGTTAAAAAATAATATCAGTTTTTTACTTCATAAAAATTTGCGCGATAATTGACACTTATGAGTAATGAGCATTTAATTACTCAGTTCATTGAACGGATTTTTTTAAATGGAACATTTCAATCTTGTTTTTATGACGAATTTCAAGTTTTCTTCCGTAAGTGATCGTTCTTCAAATGGATTTATCGGAAATTTTCCTTTCGAAATAAATTTTTTGATCATTATTTGAAAAAACAAACTAGTAAAAATTTAATATGTTGCTATACTGAAGATAAAGTTTCATTACAAACAGTTTGATATATACAGATATTTTATTTTCACATTTCTTGCAGTTAGGCGAATAAACTTCCTTTACAGATTTCGAAACGTAGTTATCGAAAGCGGTCATTTCTCAAGTGCTACTTCTAAAAGTGAAACTTTTGGAAGTTTTGGAATAGCATTATTTGAAATAGCAACTTGCGAAAGTCTAATTTTCAGAAGTATTATTTGCGAAAGTTACTTTGACAAATTTAAATGCTTCTATATATTCGTTACGAATGAAAATAAATACTAATTGTATATACCCTTTTGAAAGATATTTTTCCAGAAATCTTTGAAATCTTTCGGTTAACAACCCTATTTCAAAGGCTTAAAATAGCAACATAGGAAAATTTATCCCAGATAAGTAACATTCATAAAATTGGATTTTATTATACATTGCCTATAAATGTTCATTTTCATATTAGTGATATATAGTATTAGAGCCAGCGAGAAGGGAAGGTGGTGTTGGGGGTATGACACTCACTATCTATTACCATGGAACTATAAGAGATGGACGTGCAACCTATTGTTTTACATCAAAGAGGCCGCAAAATCAGCGAGCCATGCGAGTTTCCGACAAACTCTAAATTTTCACCCGTCAACAAAAAAATCTGATAAAATGGCTGCACTTAGTTTTTATACAGAAACTCTGATTACGTGGTATTAGTTTAAACTTTTATAGCATTTGTTTAATAAGACTGTTTAGGAAAAGTAACTACTTCATGTGATGAAAAATTACTTAACAAATTACACGAAGGAAAAGGAAATCTGTTGTCGGCACGAACAGATTTTCATCATTTTTCCAAGATAAACATTTGTAAATTTGGAAACTTTTTTCGTGTAAACGAAGTTTCATCAATAATAAAATAAATCTGTAAGGATAATTTTAAAATGACTAAAAAAGTAAAGCGAAAAGTAAAAATGCTTAAATAAAATTTTTAGTCAAGGTCTGATTTCATGCAACTCCTTGGTTCTTCATTCACCAGCCTTAGTTTTGTGTATTTTTTGAGTATTATTTCCGATATGTCACCATTTTTTGCCTCCACTACTCTATAAGCTCCATAATATATATTCCGCTGAGCATTGTTTTTTAGTAGGTGTATTTTCTAATGGGCTTTTTTATAACTCGTTTGATAATGCAAAACCTTTTAAAAAGTTATTCAAGTTTATAACCATCTTGCAAAATGTAGCCAGATATTTCATGTTTTCGTTTTCCATATTTCATATACTATTTCATTTGTCATAAAAGGCACATAATAACCCATTTGTTTTTGTCAAATAAAAATTAGTTTATATATAGCTGATAAATCATGCTATGTTAATATTAAATACTTAGTTATTCTTGCGGTTTGCCATAAATTGGGTTTGCTAAATTCTTTAAAACTGTGACAAATCATTTTTTTCTTTGTGGTATTTACATTCATTTTATGTATGAGTTATTTATTCTTAACTGTATATATTTCTGTTGTTAAACATAGAAATAGAAAATTCTATAATATTCATAAACAATAAGTCTACAGCAATATAGTAGATGGTGTAGTTCCCTGGACATGAAACCAATATTCTCTAAGTTGCTACAAAACTAGTTGATATTTTGTATTATTTGTTATATCTCTAGTTATACATGTACTAAAGTAGTTAAGTAAATGATCTCAATTTCTATATTATTATCAGTGTTATTTCTTAAAATGTTAAGAATATCTAGCTATATACAATTGAGCTTAAAACCTGATTCTATTGTAGCCATTCCAGACGACTTTTTTATAATTCAAATAAATATATGTAACATATATCATTGTATAGAGCTTGACTTGACTTAAAAAATGAGGGGTCATTCGGCCTTTGAAGTTAAGCGGATCTAAAGTTATTGAATTTTTTGTAGTACAATAATTGATGATTTTTTGACGAAAGGTATAGGGCTTAAGTATGGAAAATTTGCATTGCTATGGCACCGAAAATTTGCATTATGTCACGCAAAATCAAAACAAAAAACGTCATAAAATATGCGAAGGAATATAGTTATATATATATATATACTAGGGATATGACTTTTTTGCAACCTACTAGGCCTGTATCGTAATTCAATGAACTTTTATGTAAAAAGAACGAATAGATGTTTCATTTTGACATATTTTGAAAAAAGGTCACCCCAAAACCAAAAAATCGAATTTTCAATAGGTACACTTTTGTACAGTAAATGAATATTAAAGGCTGAAGATGTTGTAAGAGTCATACTCCTGTTGTTATTTTATTTATTTATGCAACATGTACTGTGATATAACAAAAAACATTATGTGATATATAATTATACAAGTATTACAAAATTAACAGTATCAAAGCGTCTAGTACAACAATATACATAACTGTCTGTGTCTATAGGCCTACTGTGTTTAGTACATGGGTCACATGATGCTCACGTCTCATAAAGAGTCTAGCGCTTATTACTTAGAATGAATCGAAGTTGCAGTTTGTCTTTCTTTCTGCAGGAAGCATACAGGTCTTGCATCACCTTGATTGCACGTTCAGCTATCTGATTACTTCGTGGTATGTCGATGACGGATGGCTCTTTCTTCCAGTGATTTTTGAATGACTGCAATGCCTTTTTGTAAGGCTTCAATATATCAGATAAATTCTTGAAGTCATTGTCATTGTACTTTTGACTACTAAACCAATGTTCTGCCCACTCATATGAAATGAACCTGCAAACCTTCTCCAAATTCTTTCTCGCTTCAGGCATAAGAATGAACGCCAGAATGGCGAGAATGGCTCTTGAGTTCCATCTGGCATTGCTCATATTAGGAATGTTCTGAAAGTGAATCAGAGGGAAGTTTCTTTGTTCTTCATAGAACCTAAACACTCTTGTTAAATGGTACAAAAACTTCATATCGTCTCTCCACCCTGATTTATCAAGAATTTCTACAGTTCCATTCACAAACTTATCCTTCAGTTCATCATACTTATTCAACAGTTCAGACACAAATGGGTATTCAATGTTTGGAGATTTGGTATCACCCCCAAGTTCTTCGTCCATCACCAGACGGAGAATCCTGTCTAGTACGTGATGCTGACAACCGATAAATTGTGGTATTGTGACACCCTTTAATTTAAACATACGTTGCAACTTCACAACAACTCCATTTCTCTTCCCAGTATTGACGTTTGTTGTATCAGTAATGATCATCTTAATTGAATTCCACAAATTGTATTCATCAATAAGTTTGGCAATTTTTTCAGCAACAGTTTCAGCTTTGCCATCTTTTAAACGCAGTGCATCAAGTTTCACGTCAGTTCTTTCATTCTGAAGTACAACTACCTGATATTCCTTATCATCTATTCGTTTGCCGTCAAAGTGTAAGGACCACTGTTCCATTTTAAGTTGTTGTATCATTTCTTTTTTTAATTTACCTGCCTCTTTGAATATGGACTTGTAAATTGCTGATTGACTTGGAGTTGGAATATCAATACCTTGTTGTGATAATACATTGCATATTTTAGCAGCTTTCTTTGTGGAAACTCCACTTGATGTAACCATACTTACAGCAAATTTACTTTTGTAGTGCTTTCTAGTTTTTTTCTGAGTGTCCTCATCATCGTCTTTATCACCGTCGTCGTCTTCATCATCTTCACTCTTACTTTTGCAGTTTTCAGATTCAGTACCACTGTCTGTGGTAGACAGGACTTGTGATGTGGAAGGTATTGCTGTTCCAGACTGGACTTTCCTTCTCTTGGAAGGGTGAATGGTTTCTTTTACTTGCCACTTGTCCTGTTGAGTACCCCACCTGTCCTTTACTTTCTTTTTGTAGGTGGTATAGACGTTTATCTTCCGAGGATAACCACTGGCCATTCACTTTCGTGATGTCAAATAATGCATTGAGAACATCATAATTTCCACGCTTGACACATTCATCATAGACCTTCAGCACCTTCATAAGCTTTGCTCTTATCACTTGATCAGACACACGTGGAAAATTCAGTTTATTGTCCCACAATTTTGTAATTTCCTTAGAAATTTGGTCTATTCGTTCTTTTCTTCCTTTAACATATGCTCCGAGAGACTGGTATCTTCCTACGATCTGCAATTGAAGTGGTATTCTGGATTTTTCATCGAGTGAATGTTCTTTTACAGCCACGCTTCCTCTTCTTCTGTGTGACTCTTGAAATCTCACCAAATTTTTAGTCCAAGTCTTCTTGTTCTTTGTTACTGTGGTATGACTTTTCTTGTGAGACATCATATAATATTGTTACGACTTTACGGATAGCTGAGCGTAAATATCCGTTTAATAAAGTCGTTTAATTAATAAAATACTTTAACTGTATAGTAATCCAATTATAGTTCGATAATCCAGTCAATGTTGATAACAGTTCGATAATCCAGTCCGTATCCTAACGATAATGCTACAACTACTTATACTTCGTAGCGTCTTTAGTTCGCTACAGTAGTTCCTTATTAGCTCAGTTACACGCAGAGTACTTCATAGAACTATTCACATTATCAACACTGAGCTCTGACAGCAGCTCGCTTATATAATTATTTAGAGCTTCCAGAATGTTCTACTAAGTTCTATAATCTTCTACAGTCTGTTACAGTCGTCTATATCACCGTGGTAACACAATGACGTCATCACATAACAATTCTAAGTATTTGCCGGCACACGGCCGTTTCGTTGCCATGGTAACGTGTGGCGTTATATTTATAAATTCATAACAAAATAATGAAATAAATAGAATTAAGCTGAGAATTAAGCTTAAGATTAAAACATCGGTCAAAAATGAATGTATAAAAATGGTAAATCAAATTTTTATTTTGGGGGTGACCTTTTTTTGTTGCAGAAAGCTATTTGGGCCTTTTTTCATGATTTTAGGTAAAAGTTCATCGATTTATGATACAGGAAACATTTTATTTGAAAAAAAATTAAAAAGTCATATCCCTAATATATACATAATTTCTATATACAAATCCTTAGAACCTATTCTTCAATAAAACATAAATAAATACTTGTTAATAAAAGAGGAAAGAGTAAACTCGCAATTTCCACCTGAACACTATTAAAAAACACTTTTTTTCTATAAAAATAAACCTTGAAGTTTTGAAACGGTAAGAACTAAAAGTTTATAAATAAAAGTTAAAAAGTGTCCACATTCCATTAGATTCGTCATCCCTTTTTTAGTATATACGGAAAGTTTTATAAAAATTGGATGTGTTTTGGTACTAAGGAATCCTAACCTCCAAAAGCTTTGTTTTAAAAAAACGTACCCGTTTCGAGCTTTTTTCTTAAAAGTGGTCTTAAGATATGGATAAAATTTAAATGAAGCCATATAAACCTTAGTACTTTCTATATATAGCTGCAAAGAGGTTGAGTAACACTAATTGATGCAAAAAACCTCAAGGTGTTTGCATAAGCATACAAAAAGATATAAGAGAGTAAAGTTCATGAAAGTTACGTTTTTTTTGTCAAACGTCAAATGTTTTTCGTTGAGCCGTGGAACCGCTATCTATTGCTGTTATCTTGAATAACTAAAAGGAAGTTGATGTAACTGGTTAGACAAGACTAAAGGTTTTCGACGAATCCGACAGACTTTATAATTTAATTTCTATTGTTTAAAACAAAAGATTTGTAACAATGCGCAATGAGCATGGTTTGCAAAAAAAATAAATAGGTTGCACGTCCATCTCTTATAGGTCATGCTATTACCGATATTTATTTTGATCATTCGGCAAATTAAGATGTTATTATAATTATTAGCAAATCTCAGCAATCGAGTTATATATTTTTATACTCAGCAAGTATACTTTTTAATCGGCAAATACTCTTGCGGCAGTTTTCAACATACCACCTCCCCCCCCCCGCCTTGTATACTAGCGAGTATACTTAGTCTCTAAATATTTAATTTCATATCAGCGATAAGAAGTACCAATTTATTAACGCTAACTTCCATCATTTTTCTCAACAAGCTTGTCATTTAATGCGAAAGCTTATATGTAACGCATCTGACCAAAACCAGTTGGATGTCGCGTTATGTTATATTGAGAAAACCATCAAAACATCTCAAAAATTCAATTTTTATCATTATTTATTTTTTTGCATAAATGTTTGCATAATTAACTTTTCTTTGCTATTTAAACTTAACTTTTAATAAAAAATAATTTTTTGATGGTTAATTTGGTGATTTTTGTGAGGCTATTGTCTTAAAATTTCTGTGATTACTTATTAAATTGGTCCACTTTCAGTAATAAACATGACTGCCTAGCGCAATAATAACCTTGACATTTTGGCATGGTTAAAAAGCTGACCTCTTTAGCTATTCAATGGTGTACACGTGTTTCTTTGTCTCATTTGAAATTTGACCAATCAGAGCAATTTTTACAAGCCACCACGTGTAAACAAACTTGGTAAGCGTTGCTATCACGTGGTTTCCATTATGTTTTGATCAATTTTATTGGACAACAACTTATAATCTGGCTATCGCGCATGCTCAGTAGTGATATTAAATAGCTCAGCGCATGCGCAACGACCGTGTTTCGTTTTTGTTGATCGTGTAGCAGTACAGCCAGTAGTAAATAAATAATAATATTCTTTCAGTTTTATTTTAATTATTTTAATAAAAAAATAAAATGGCCAACAATAGTATAGCTATAGCTAAGATGCTAAATTCGTCAAAGTCTGACACAGACAAGCTGAATTCAATTTGGGAAGAATAACTCTGAACAGATCGAATAGATGACGAACTCAACAGCTCTGATGATGAAGTTGCCATGGCAGACCATGAATCCGAAATTTCTGACTCTGATGATAAGAAGGATGAAGTTGATATGAAAAAAAATGATTTTGAACTATTTTTGAAATATTGTCAATAGATTTAAAAATCTAAAAATTAAAAAATTGATAATAGTTTAATTTTCTCGATGTACTAAAAGTGTAATAATTTAAAAAGTAATCAAGCTACAGCAATAATTTTTTCAGGACTTGTTGCAATTGTATGACAGTATATGTGTGCCAAATTAGAAAACCTAATAAACCTTTAAACGCGTTTTTTTTCCGTTTTAAAATTTTAATTTAGATGTTACATTTTTGCTCGTAACTTTGGCTAGGGTTAAGCTAGAGCAATAAAGTTTGCATTATTTTAAAGCAGAATATTATACCTTTTCAAATATGCATCACACTCAAAACTTGAAATTTTATACATGTGACTTGTTTTGGTCAGATGGGTCACATATATGCAACGCTATCATTACATTCATAATTAAAACTTTATCATTTTCTCATTTTTTCAACGTACGGACAAATAAGCACGGAATTGCGCTTAAATTGGTTGGCGTATTTAGGTTATGTTTGTTACAATTTAAGTACATTTAAGCTTCGGCAATTTATTTATTCTAAAATGCATACCAAATGTTAAACGTATTAACAGAGTTTTTAAAATGCAAAACATGTAATAGCATTTACCGAGAAGCACATCGTCCGCATTAAAAAATGCAACCTCCGCAATTAAATCGTTTTTAATAACTGTAAAATAAGATAAACATTCTAATAAATGGCTGCGGTCGCTTTATCAAACCAGAAAATTTCTTATAACTTTTTAATTACTTAAAAAATGAAGAATATCTATCATTTAAAGTACATTTTCACTTTTTGTTAAAAAAAAATTAAGTTACGATATATTTTTCCCAAAATAATGCATTTTTTTTGGTATCAAAAATTTAATTTTTAGTCGTATATAAACTCATTTAATTATATTAAATATGGCTATATACTAGGCAGCAGCAATTTTTGGCTTTAAATTGCTTCAAGCTGGAGTAGATAGTTTGTTAGAAAATAAGACTTTTAGCGTGAAAAGTAAGATCTAAAGTTAACTAGAAGCAATCTTATTTAAAAAGCAAGTTTGAAATATCAACTTAAATAAACCGCATTTGAGACGCCATTTTTTGTAGAATTATAAAGAAAAGGTAAGGTTAATGAAATCATTCATTATGAAATATAAACTTGGGTGGGTCGTAATTAATACATGAAAATGTAAAATACATTTACAAATGTAAAAAAACTTAAATTTAAATAACATAGAATCGGGAAAACTTGCAACGTTCATATTTTAAACTTAGTTTTATTTAGCAATTAAGCAATTGGTTTTTCTAAAAAAAATTTGAAAATCGGATAATGATACTTTGCAAAAAATTGCGATGATTGTAGCCTGGAAACATAAAAGCCCTCAAGTTTCAGGGGTCCCCCCCGCCCCAAACATGAGGGCAACAACTTTATAAAATCATTTTTAAACATGTTGCAACCTTGTTTGATTGTTTTTAAAACAAAACATTTCAAGTTCTAAATTTAAGGGTTTTTTTTAGGAACATTAAAATAAATTCAAAAATAATTATTACAACAAGATATATCCGTATTACATAGATTAAATTGCACCAATATTAAACCAAATTAAAAAATTCCAAATTTTCGTACAAAAACATCAACATTTGAGGACATTCAGCCGTCATCTTGTTTTGCTTAGCATACAAATTGTTTAATGTGTCAGAAAAAAGGCGCTCACTTGGTGCACTGGTAGCAGGTGTACATAAAATCATCGTTGAAATGCAATACAATATTGGAAAAACATATTGATTTTGATGCCAAAACTCTAAAACATTTTATTTGTGCACTGACAATCTAATATATTCACTGGTTTCTTTTTTTAAATCTAAGGTTACATTTTTGTCACTATCACTTCCGGAATCATCTTCTTCATCCTCAAATGACAACTTAAATTTTTTTGATTCCTTTGTCACCTTTTTAATTGGAATTATTTCACTAACTCTTTTTGCGAGATAAAAATCTGACAAAAATTCTTTCACAATTTTTAAATATTTTTTTTCGTACTTTTCAAAGAATTGAAAACTTTTATATTTTGGATTCCAAAAAGTGGCACACAATAAAAAGGAATTATTCTCTATTTCATATGAATCTTTGTAAGTTTGTAAAGATTCTAACAAATGTGATTTTAATATTACAATTAAAGGAGGAGTTTCACTTTTATTCTTACTCAGCTGCTTCTCAAGGTACTTTATACTTGGAATAATTAAAGAACACGTTGCATACCTATCGCCAGATAGTAAAACACTTACTTGATTAAAGCTTAATAAAGCATTTACCGTTTCTTTAAAAAAAAAAAAAATATATATACCATTATAGCATTTACCGATGCTTTAAAAAAAAAAAAAAAAATATATATGTGTAAATAGATGTATTAAATTTTAATTGGAACAAAAAAGCAGACATCAAATTTTTATCCTTAGTTAAAAGTTATTATTCTTTTAATAAAAAAAAGAAAAAAAAAGTAAAATATAATTTAAAGACAGGTTAAAAGTAAAAACCATTCTAAAAGATATAATTACAAAAAGTCAACAGTGGGACTATGATTTTCACTGTCATTTTTTTAAAAAGCTTCTTAACCATTTCTGTTATCACTTATTTATCTGTTTTTAAGGCGACTTTAATCGGGAAAGAACTACATGGTATCCAAATTTTACGAAATAAGAATATTCAAATAATCACATTTCTTGTTAACCATTTGTTGAAATACTTGTTTCCAAAGCAACCTCGTAGACTGTTTAAAAATTTCTTTCAATTTGATCTATTAGTAGTTTTGTGAGATTGCAAAAAACACTTTTAATTTTTATTATACAAATGTTCAAGTAAAACACTTAAACGTAATGTTAAACAATTACAAAATAAAATTGTTTAAAAACGGTTTATTATGAATTGTGTATTTAGAAAAAATTTCTAAATACTTTTTTATTTTTGTAATTGTGTATTTTTTTGTTAAAAAGCTGTTTACAAAGATATTGCATTTATCCTAAATGAGCATTTAATGGATCGTTAAAACAAATATAATTGACCATATAGTTAATAACAATAATAATAAGAAGAATAAGAATAAGAATAATATCAACAACAACAGTTGTTTTATAATATTTAACAATAATAACTAAATGATTGATAAGGATGGTGTCACTCAAACAGAATTCAGATCAAAGGAGTGACGTCAGTTTTTAAATATAATATGATTAATAATAAGCATGCACACATAGAACATACACAAAGTAAATATTTAAAAATCATACTTTGATGATAATAATAAAAAATAAAAAAAAAGATTAGCAAATTTTACAAGCGCTGAAAAGGATAGAATTTTTAGTTTTTTGAAAGATTCTGATGTTTCTGACTTGAAAGGTTGGAAGTTTATAATTCTTATGGATTGACATTGAGAGGACATCAATTTTTTGATGTGGTAGTTGCCATTTTGACCCCAAATTTGACAACAGTAACTATAAAAATATTGCACAGTAAATATTCTTTAGTGTGGATTTATCGACATAATGACCAATTAATAAAAGTGCGCCTATAGCTAGAGTTACTTTCTTGTGTAGCTCATCAATATAAAATTCCACGAGAGATTGCAGTCAACTTATATCCTACAAAAATAACTTTTGTAGGATATAACCGTTTATTATTTATTTTAATTTTTATTTTAGAATTGTGGTTTTGATTGTGTTTTTTTCTATTAGATGAAAAAAAGATTAGTTCAATTTTTTTTGTGTTTAAACATATTAGGTTAGCATTTTACCAGTGAACAATACCTTTTAGATCTGAATTTATGTTTTTACATAGAGAATTATACGATTTGTTGATATGCAATAGGTTTGTGTCATCAGCAAAAAGATGAATTGACAAGAAGCAAATAGAGTTGTTTATGTCATTAACATAAATAAATAACAAAAGAGGATCAAGAACAGAACCTTGAGGAACACCGGACTCAACAGATTTATCAGTAGAATTATAACCATTAATACTTACAAATTGTTTCCAACCTGTAAGATAAGAGCAAAACCAGTCACTTACAACACCACGAACACCATAGTGTTCTAATTTAGAAATCAATAGACATATGTCTATTGATGCATGGATTTCTTCATCTGAATCTAAAACATGAGACAAAACATAATCACTAATTTGATTAGAAACTTTATTTAAATGAGACGATGGAAAGAGATTTAATGACGGAGGTAAACCATCATTTATAAGAATTTTTTCAGAATGTAATAGTAATTTGAATTCATTATCTGGTACATTTGTAAATGGAAAGACACACTTTGTACAACTTACACAATGCCGCAGTGAGCGATTTAATTGTAGTAAATTGTACTCAGTATCAAGCCTGCTGCATTTTCAATGAGTCCAGAACAAAAAAATGTCACATTCAATTGAGCGGCAACTTAAACTTATTTTTTTTTACACAGATGACAGTTTAAAGTTATAGTTTAAACTAGTGAAAATGAACTTTTGTAATATTTGAAAGGATCTAGAGATAATGATTTATGAGTAAATAGCTACGTAAATAATAGTAGTAAAAAGCTAATAATATCAATAACTAAGGTATAAAAAGTATTAACAATAACAATGATGAATGATAATGAAAATAATAACAATAATAATAACAATAATAATACTAATAATAATAACAACAATAATAGCCACGATATTAATAATTAAATTTATTAAAAGTCTTTATAAAAAATAATAATTAAATAGTACAAAATTTTTGGTAAATATCATTAAAATAATAAAAACAATCAATATTGGTTATGTTAGAGCTATAATAATATAGATAATAGAAGATTTAGCATATAAAACAATAACTCCTATAATAATAGTACTAGTAACAACTCAAATAAAAATAGTGGAATTAAAATAAAAAATGATATAATTTAACAATTTAATAACTAAATGATAAAAACGAAATTAACAGCAAGGAAATAAACTGTCCATGTAAAAAGTATGACTTTTGTGTAATATGTAAAACATGTAATAAAAAATGAATACAAGAATGTACAAAAAAAAAATCAATTTTGAATATTAAATATTTATAGTGTAATTCAGTAATCAGTTCGCATAAACTCTTCCATTATATTAGCTAAGCATTTGATGCATTAATAATTCAAGAATAATTGACCATAAGTGAATATTGAGTTATAAAAAAAGTAAACATAAGCAATTGAACATGATTTAGGTCAATTGGTGAATAAGAAATTCAAGAAAAACAATAAACTAAAAAATGGATACAGTATACATAAGTGATAAATACTTTGCAATAATAGTTTAACTTTATTGACTATTTGAAGTGTAAATGATACTAGCGAAATTAATAGATTATATAATAGTTTACTTTCTTGTTGTATGCAGCAACCGTCACATTATGTCTTTGACTAACAGGATGGTAATTTTTGCTGCAAAAATCATTAATAAACAGTTCAACTTCACTGCAACTCTCAAACAGTTTTCCAATAACAAGATCAGCCATTAATTTAGTTTGCTTTTACACACGTGCACTCGCGTCAGGAGAAATACAACATTTAAAATATAAACAGATTATAAGCGCATGCGTTAATTTTCAGCCGCAGAAGCAATTTTTCAACGTTTAGAGCGGCTGAATTTCCAGCCGCAGAAGATTTATCCATAGTATATATATGTATATATATATATATATATATATATATATATATATATATATATATATATATATATATATATATATATATATATTTATATATATATAGAGTTGGTATTGGAAAATTACAAGCTAAATAAGTTTTAGCTTTACCATAAAATAGATTTGTTTTCTTCTGAGATCCCATGATGCACTAAATTAAATTCAACAACCATAATACTATTTAATTGGGTCAGCTATTAATCATATTTAAAAAATTTAAAAAATTACAATTAATCTATAAAAAAATTTTTAAAATATATGTATAATTTTTATATATCATATATAGCTTAAGTTGGCTATATGGTAAATTATGGGTATGGAAAAAGCTGAGAAAATGCTGTTTTTGTTTTTAATGAATTTTACGCAGAATTATCATAAAATAGTGTTATATAATTTTAATTTTAACATTTTAAATTTTATTTTGCAGAATAGTGCCCTAAGCACGTGCTTAGTATGCTTAATGATTAATCCAGTACTGTATGTAGTATATATATGTATATATACATATGCTTAATGATTAATCCAGTACTGTATGTAGTATATATATGTATATATATATACTTAAAAGTCAAGAACAGACAACCATAACAAATAATATTTATAAGATTCATATTTAAATTCAACATGATCAATGAGTAAATATGCTTAATTACATTATATATATATGAAACAGAAAAGAAAACAATTGACATATGCAGATCGACTGTCTTTATTTTGAGATTAAAACTAAATATGAAACAAATACATGCATACACACATACGCTCTTATATATATACATATATATATATATATATATATATATATATATATATATATATATATATATACATATATATATATATATATATATATATATACATACATATATATATATATATATATATATATATATATATATATATGTATATATATACATATATATATATATATATATATATGTATATATATATGTATATGTATATATATATATTTATATATATATATATATATATATATATATATATATATATATATATACATGTGTATATATATATATATATATATATATATATATATATATATATATATATATATATATATATATAAATAAATATATATATATATATATATATATATATATATATATATATATATATATATATATATATATATATATATGTATATATAGGGTTACCATATGGAAATCATCGAAAAAGAGGAGATTTTACTAAGCGTGTTAAATGAATGGGGAGTCCCCATTATTTAGCAAGGTTGTACCAGGAGTGGACTCGATTAAAGAAAATTAAAGAAATAAAAACCATTTAAAAAAATAGCACGTAAAAAAATAAAAAAAGTCATTCGTTTTTTTAGTGAATATTGCTGAATTTGTTATTAAAATTAATTTAATTAATCGCAAAACGTTTACATCCGATTTTATTTCTGTCTTACAATTATTGAGTCTTGATAAATCTTTTAAAACGGTATTTTTTAATATAGAATAAGTTATTATATATTGAAATATACCATTTACAATATAATTTACAAAATACATGCAAAATATATACAAACAAAATAATATACGAAAGATAAAAACTATACAAATGCAAGCCCTGAATTAAATCTTCATGATATAACTTGTTTCTATTGCCATCTTTTAACCATTATTTACTTGTAGCTAACTAATTACTTGCATCAGTTATCAATTTCACTGTCATAGACCAATCATTTGTTGAAACAGAGCAAAAGCTATAAACAGGGAAAGATGAATTATACCAAATATATATTTTTGTTGAAACCATCTTTTTCAATAAGTCTTTGTTTGATAACAAATACTTATTGAACTCATAAATTAGAAAATTGGTCACGGCACAGTGATTTATTAACATAAAAAAAGGATTTTTTTTTTACAAATGAAATAGAGCCTTAAACTTGATCCCAAATAGGGATACGGTCAAGCTTCATCCAAATGAAAGCTTTTAACCCTTAGTATTAGGACTTATAACAGGTCAAAGGTTATGCAAATTGCGTAATCTTGACTTATTCATCATTGTAAGATGCATTAGATAAATAAGATTAACAGAAGGAAATTTGTTTATTTTTGTGAGAAACAAAAATATATGATCCAGCTGGCCATATTTTGAATTTGAATTTGGACGACATTATTGATAGTGTCGCAATTCTTTTACTTTTTAAACGTCAAATTTAAATTCAAGGAATAATTTCTTGTGTTGTAGAAACCAAAATACTTCATAACCTTAATGTAATTTAACGGTCGCAAATTTCGTTTTCGCAAGTTTGGATGCGCGCGCATTTTTCAATATTGTGTAATGAAGAGACGAGAACATGTGTTGTTGAGCATTTTCAATAAATTGCTAGAATGACAAAAAAAAATTTACATATAATAGTTTTTACGTTTTCAGTTCTATATATACTCAAAATTTAAGTATTAAAAATGAAATTTTTAAAAAAACTGAATTAAAACCTCCAAAAAGAGGAGATTTCATGTTCTTTTCTGAAATCCCCCGGAGGCTTATTTTTCCCTAAAAATCCGGACATCTCCGGGCAAATCCGAAGATATGGGAACCCTATGTGTATATATATATATATATATATATATATATATATATATATATATATATATATATATATATTAGGGTGTCCCAAAAATATATATCATAAATCAAATTTTAATGTGCGGAATACTACATTTAGCATAATTTTATCCATAAAGAAAAACAAACAAAAAATTAAGTTTTTAGCTCAAGCGGAAGGTTATTTAGATGAATTCACTTTTAATTTATTAAGTAAAACTTGACTTAATAATAACTTAGTTCATATTATTCGAATTACAATTGTTACCTAAGCAAACAAAAAAGTTTGCTGCGTGTTAAACAAAAAATATGCTTGTCGTAAATTTTTTAAGTAAATTTTTTTACAAAATAAATCATCAATTTTAAGGAGAAATTTGTTTTAAATGCAACAAAATGAACAGCAAATAATTTTTAAAATGCAGGTGCATGCGCAGATACAGCATTTTTTAACGTTTGAATTTAATTTTCAGACATAGAACAAACTCCAAACATATATGTTTGTACTTATGTTAAATAAGGATGCTTTGCAAAAAATTACAATGATTGGATCCTGGGAACAGAAGCCCTAAAGTTTTAGCTACAACTGCCCTAAACGTAAGAGCAACAAGGTGATACGTAATTTTTTTTACTATTCTCAACTAAATCTATATTCGTCGATAAAATTTAAAATTGACACAAAAATCTTTGAACGTTCAAAAACTATGAGATATAAAAGTTTGACCTTTTCAACATCAAAAAATCACATTTTTCAAACATCAAAAAATAATATAATATAATGTAAAATAACATAAACCAATATTATTAATACAAATAATATTTAACTAAATAATTTTTAAATCTTTCTTTGTAGCGTTCATTGAAACCATTTTACGGCTCTTCTGAACTACCTAAATTACAAATACATAAATTTATAAAAAGTACTACATATACATTAACAACCATTATTATTAATAACAACTAAAAATCACATTTATATTTCGTATTATTGAAGAAAAGACCTGGAGAGTATCCTGAAGCCTGTCTTCATTGTGTGTTCTCTCTATGAAATCTTGAATTAACTTAATGTGGCGTTCTGCACGGTCATTTACAACTACAAGTGCTCTTACACACTTTGAAAAGTAAGTATAAGACTGAAAAACTTCCTCATTTTCACATGTATCGATGCCTTTTTCTTTCCATAGCAGAATTTCTTTCTTGGAGATCTCCAATAGCAAGAACAAAAGGTAGGACTGCTCGTTGACAAAGTCTTCTAATTTTGATGTAGGATTAATTTCAACCTTAGTTTCAGGTCTCTTTTTAATCAGACCTTTTAATTCCGGGATATCATAAGAAAGCAGTTTGTTTAACATGTTGGTCTTAACTTCGGTTTTTAGATCCTTATCAGCAAGAGCAAATATGACTTGTTGCGGAGACAGATACAAAGTGTGACGCTTAAGACTTTGGTAAAGAAACTTTCCTATTGCTGCAAATTCTTTAAACTCGTCTACTGTTTGTAACTGAAAAGCAATATCGAAAGACATTAAATCATTTGAAGGTGCTTGAGAAGCATTAGGGCTTTATAGAAAAAAGAGTCCATGAAAAAATACTATGTAGTTGGTTGCGACTTTCAGATGATTTATTGTATTTTTTCCAACTGTTTCGGAATCAGCAGGGTGGTACTTTTGAGTCATCTGAATAACCAGTAAATATATATAGTCAGCCATAAACCTTGCTTCATGATGAGCTCCAGGCTGTTTAAATGAAAAGTTCGGTAACTCAGCTTCTAGAAAAAATGCCATAAGCTCACAAAGATAATTGTAATCACCTCTCTGAAAAGTATTCTTATGAAGAGCTGTTATACAAAACTCTTTAGTATCCAAGGCAAGTTTGAACAGTAATGAGCCGGGCCTGAAAGCATCTTGAGACCAGTCAAACTTTACAATTCTCTCAAGTTTGTTTACATCTTCGTAAATCTGCGGCCATAGTTTTTGGAGAATTACATAAAGTTTTTTGCTGAGACTACTTGTAGAACCAAATATTTCTTTCATCACATGAGCCACGTGTCTTTCATAAATGTGATGTCTGCATATTACCAGAAAACCGGTCTTTTAAGGGCATAGGAAATAATAATACTTACAGCACCTTTATTTTTACCAGTGTTACTGGATGTTGTGTCAGAACACAATCCAATAATCTGATCCGACATTTCATAGTATTCAAGCATTGTTTGAATTGCAATGGCTTGATCACTTCCCTCGGAGCTTTTGACTTTTAAGATGCCAAGAAGAAAGTCTAGTGGACCAGACTCTGGTGAAGATGCGCTGATGGCAATTCTATCCTCATATTTAGAAATTCTTTTTTCCCAATCGTGTCTTTTCAAAATCTTGGTATCGAAATGTACCACAACTTTTAAACCTCTTATTTTATCAATGTTTTCCTCTCTAATTATCTGTGCCTCAGACTCCACAACATTATGAGTTTTCCTGTTTAGAGTTGATCTTGATATCGAGATATTATCAATATTAACTCCACCAGCCTTGTAAAGTGAAGACAAAAGACACATACCCGGCCTGATTCCAATTCCAAATCTGGTCATAATTGGAATCCAATTGTTAAGAATATTTTCCATTCTTAACTGAAGGCAAACTTTGATGCCACTCTGAAACCTTTTCTGTTTTTTCTGGACTTTAGCTGGAGATAAATATAGTTTGTCGCACTCAGTTTGATTGTCACTATCTGTGCTTGAAAAGTCACTTTCCAAATAGCTAATCTCCTTTTTCTGATTTTTATCTGTATGTCTTTAGATTTTTTCAGACATCTTAATTAATTTTTCTTGTGCCCTGTGAGCATTTTAACAAAATTTATTGTCCATGTTCCCGAATTCGACCATATCCCCTCTCAGACAAAGCCTTAAGAATTTTATGTCTTCCTTCTTAGCCTCATCATTCCTATTTTTATCACTTTTTATTAAATCAAATATGTTTGTTTTATTAATAGAAAAGAGAGCACTGCTCTCTTTCAAAAAAGTGTTCACCTTCTTTTTGTAGCTACCCTCTGGTAGTTCGAGTGTTTTAAGCATTTTTAAAGTGTGGTATTCCTTGACTTTTTTGGTGATTCTGGTCTTGATAGTTTGCTCCGTCACATTGAAAACATCATTAAACCCAGCATGCTCCCATAAATTGACAAGCTCTCTCAGAATACAGACACCAGTAACTATCTGCTTAGTATTCTCTCTGCACACTCCATCAGCAAACCTGGAGCATCTTAAATACGTCTTCCCGGAAGCAACTGGACAACCAATTTTAATGTTGATCTGTGTGGTGCTGAAAAGTTTAAAAAAAAAAAAAACAATAAAAAGTTAACATTAAACGGGTAAAAAATGTAATGCTTTTGTTAATTACTTTCAGATTTACCTTATGCTTTTTTCGAGATTAAGCCAGTAATACCTTCTGAGCATTTCTCCATTTGTTGGAAGTCTATTAGGGGCAAAACTCTGTAAAGGAAACCCTAGCAAATAAAATTGTCTCCTCTTCCTTGTAGCTTTTGATGCATCATCAATATCTGTTCTCAGTGAATTAACGTGATAATATATGTTTAGAGACATTTTCTAAAATTTATTTTATTTAAAAAATCCTCATTAGACACATTTGTAGTATACAACTAAAGATTATAGTATATTCTATAATATATACAAAAAATAATGAAAACATAGTGAAACTGGTAAATAAGTTTTATATAGAAGTTCAAACCTGTGTTTTAGACGAATTTCTTGGTTGAAAACAACTTTTTAACTCGATTTCAACTTTAATTATACAGTGGCTTGAGTTAAACTAACGCATCATTAGTTTTTATAGTTTATAAAACACGCATCATTTATTTTTATTGTTGGCCATGCTTTTGTCGAACCATAAATAAAAATTGACTCGGATAAAAATCAATTTTAAATCAAAATTTATTTATTATAAATTATTATATAAAAGTGAATTCACCTAAATAACCTTCCGCTTGAGCTAAAAACTTAATTTTTGTTTTGTTTTTCTTTATGGAAAAATTATGCTAAATGTAGTATTCCGTACATTAAAATTCAATTTATGATATATTTTTGGGACACCCTAATATATATATATATATATATATATATATATATATATATATATATATATATATATATATATATATATATATATATATATATATATATATATATATATATCAGTTAGTAGAAAATCACTTAACAAAAATTTTTTCACTTAACACTGTGTTTCATCAATATATTCATCAGAAATAAATAATCAAATTAATAAAACTTCAATTTATATCAAAAATTAAGTTACAGTAAATCGGAAATGTTTTAACTACTGTAAACTTTCACACATTTGTGGAATATGACTATTATAAAAAAAATTCTTTAGAATCAAAACTTATGCTTTTTTAAAAATAATATTTTTTAAAAGTCGGGATTTAGGGTGGAATGCAAGAAGGGAACTTGATTCAAGTTCGACTTGAACTTTACATTGTAACCAATAGCAGCATAGTATGGGTTTTCCCCTCAAAAAATACTCTGCAGCTATTGGTTACAAAATTAAGTTTAAGTCGAACTTGACTCAAGTTCGCTTCTTACATTCCACCCTTAATGTAACTATTTTTTGAGCTAATTTATTTTTATAGTATTTAAGGAGAAACTTATTTTTATATCTGCATTTAGAAATCAATTCCGAGTTTTTGTTTGATAAACATTCTTGGTTTGCATGCGCAATTATTTTAAATTTTTGTTGTAGACATGGTATGCACTTTTTTAAATATTGTTTTATGCAGGTGCTGTTTCAAGGATAGACCAATTCAGTATAAAACTTCAGTAATTGTATCTTTTAAATCCATTATATATTTTTACGGCATGGCGTCTTTTGAATGCTTTTTATTTTTAAAGGATTGCTTATGATTGGCAAAACGTTTTTTTCCATTTACCCTCTGTTATGCCAATATATTATTTATCAGGTACATTCTGAGTGGAAACAATACATTTATATACCACATTTTTTGGTAAACAACTTCCACTCGTTGGACAAATGTTTTTTTGTTAACAATTACAATTGTGTGCAGTTTTTTCATTTAGGATTTTTGCTTAACAAAGCATTATTGTAACCTTTTATAATTTATTCCATATTTTTTGTGCATTTGTAGCTAACTTTAGTTAGTTAACTAATTGCGTTTCGAAAAAAATTTTTTATGTAATTTATTACAGGGAAATGCTTATCGGCAAATTTTAAAAACACTTATCCTAATTTAGTGAAAACATTTTTGCTATACAGGGGATGGGGGGGAGGGGGGAGGGGTGTTGAACTAAATTACATTTCTAGTTCTATTTTGCTTTTTTGTACTCTTTTTTCAGGGTCAAGTTTTAGTTCAAAATTTTCAAAACTTTATTTATTATTTTCTTATTAATTTTGTCCAAACTAAATTTTTCTTTCACGTCTAATCTCACTTTTTGAGGGAAACATTACCTTCAAAGAAGTTTGTTTTGAAAAATTGGTTTATGGTCTTTTAGTGTAACGAAGACTTGGGCTGGGGCAGTTGATTCGATTCTGTTATCAAGGTTTATTTTTGTAGCAATACTTTGCGCTTCTAAACTAATTGCATTTTCCATATTTTAATGGGCAAAAACCAAAATATTAGAGTTCGAGTTAATTTTTTTAACATCTTTAATTCTGTTTGTAATTTGTTTTTTATAGGGCGAAACTTTTTTGTTTTAATTAAATGCAATAGGTCATTTTCAAAAATTTCCAAATCAAGTATAAAAGGTGGAGTATTTTTTATTTTAAATCCATAATTATCATTATCTTGGTTCTTATTAAATACATCATCTATATTTTTTTTGGTTTTAAGAAAAACTGGGCTTTCCAACGAATTCTTTTATTAAAATGCTCAACTTTTTCAATCAAAGAAATAGTATAACTTTTTCATAGGTAAATTTTTCAACGAGTAAGTGAAATTATAAGTTTCCATATTTACACAGAACTTTAAAATACAAATAAAAGTGCTTAACAAATGTTAATAAGAATGTTTTTTAATGTATTCTTCATAATAGAGTGCTCAATAGTCTTAAAAAAGCGGAGCAGTTATAAATTTGTAGAAAATCATTTAATAAAAATTTTTTTTCCTTTAACACTGTTTCATTAATAAAGACTCATGAAATGAATATTAAAGACTCATAGAAATGAATGAATAAATTAATAAAACTTCAATTTATATCAAAGATTAAATTACAGAATGTCGCAAATGTTGTAACTACGTTAAATTTTCACACATTTGTGGAATATGCTGACACTATTATAAAAATAACTCTTTATTATTGATTACATCTGCATTTTTAAAAAGCAGAAGTAAAAAACTTTTTGGCCATGTAAGGAACCAATATTTTGGACATGTAAGTAAAATTAATTTGGAAAGTTAATTATTTTATTTATTGTTTATTTATTTATTTTTGTCAAGCAACTATTTACAATTAAAGATGATTTCCGACATATAAAATATTTAAAAATATTAAATACAAAATACACTTTATCATATATAGTAGTTCAAGACTGGAGAACCTGAAAAAGATAAAATCTTATCATCAGTAACCTTTGATAATAAAAAAGACAGTAAAAGTTTATTGTTAGAAAAAGTCAAGTAAGGAATCCTGATTGACAATTAGTTCAATTATGTTCTTTTTGAATTTTTGAGAGGTATTGGCATCTCTTAGTTTACAACTCATGCTTGTAAAATGGTAAAATGGCAAAGCTCGTAAGTTTTGATATAGGGAAAGGTTTTTTATAATTTCCGGTTGATCGAGTGTTGTATCGGTTTGATATTTTAGGAAAAATATTTTCGAAAACCTTCGGAGTTTTTTTAAACTGATATTAGAACATAAATTGTGTAATTTTGAATACATTTATTTCATAAATATCAAGTGCCCTCATACTTCTTAGAAGAGGTTTAGCGTTTGTGAAGCGATTTTGAAAATAAATAATGCGTGCTGCATGATTTTGTTGTTCGAGGAGACATTTGAGTTTAGATTTGTTTGTAATACCCCAAACAATATTGCCATACGATAAATAACTATGTACGAATGCAAAATATAGCTGAGTTAGGGTAGATTTGTTTAAGATTTGACGGGTTTTATATAAAATACCAATATTTCTTGAGATTTTATTGCTTATATATTATATAAATATATTATATTATAAAATAATCGATATAAAAGATTTAGGCCATTATTTCGACGGTGGTTTAATAGTAATGCGCAAAAAACCGGGTCCATAGCTCAATTAAATTAGAAGAGATACAATAAAAATTTTTTAAAATATTGGTTTTCAAATCAAAATAAACATAAACTTAAAAATTGTGAACTTTCTTGATGTCACATTTAATCACTTTGAAAGTTCATATAAGCTTTTCAAAAAACCAGAGGATAAATTATTGTATATTAACATTAACTCAAATCATCTAACCCAAATTTTAAAACATATCCCGATTTCAACTAATAACAGGTTAAACCAAAACTCCTCTAATGAAAATGTATTCAGTTCCTCCAAACAATATTTGAAGATGCCCTTAAAAAAAGTGGTTTTGAAAATTTTGAACTAAAATTTGACCTTGAAAAAAATGTGTTAACCGTTTGCAAAAGTTAATCAAACTGTTTCATTCTTTTGCATGCAACACAATTGTCAAAAGGACAATCTTATGTGTACGGTTCACAAACAAAGATAATTGTCATTTCAGATCCAATTTTGATTGAAATTGCTTGAATTGATTTTCTTAATGCATCTAAGGCATATCGTATATTTTTATGCAAACTACAAACACAAGCATTATGCGGAAATTTCGTAACAGATTTCATATTGTGTGGACAAAGGTCGCAAAATTTGTTGAGTTCAATTTTTATGTGCTGATTCTTTTCCTTGAATAACTCGAAAGCTTCTTTTAGTATATAACATAAATGACGTATCGGAATATTGTTTGTATTTCCGTCAGATAATTGAACTCTAGTGACATCTTTTTTGTTTGGTGATATTTGGAAACTTCATCTTCATTATAAAAGTTTACAACTGCTAAAACATCACTTTCAGAAACACCATGCATGGTCTTTCTGAAAGTGATGTTTTAGCAGTTGTAAATTCGGGTCTAACGTCAGCATGTTCAAAGATGCATGCACCTTTGAACATGCTGAAGTTAGACCCGAATTTTCTTTACAAGCAGAGCTAGTTAAAAGAATAGAAAAAACTTCAGCTTGTTTTTTCTTTGAGTTTGGTAGTGCTTTTTTCAATGTTTTAATGTTTCAAATACGTTTTTAAAAGATGAGCTAAGTCTTTAAGATTGATTTAAAAGTTTTCTCTTTAGAGCGCAACTTTTTACTTCTAATTTTGCTTTAGCAGTGTAAGCTGCTTTATTATTAGGATTGGGTTTCAATTATTCTTGATAACTCTAAGATCTAACTCTGAACATTTCTTTTTTTTTATCAGCATTCCGAGAAACATAATTAGCTTGGTATTCTGCGTAAGGTATATTTCTTACTTCTTATTTTGATTCCATTTCTTAAAAACTTACAATTTTATAAGAAAATGTCGACATAAATCCAATAATTAAATGACTAATACTAAAATGCAAAACTTATTTGACCAAAAAGCAGAACGAAATCTAAACACTTGAATGATAGTTTAACTTCATTAACACGCTATTTTATAAAACGCTAATTATCCCGATGATGGTTTCAATGACTCAACAGCTTTTAAACTATAACTATAAGTTAATATAATGCTTTTTAACCAATTTTTTTTGAATAGTGATGGATAGTTTACATTAAAAAATAGAATTTCTAAAAAAATCTTGCCTTAAAGACTAATTTCATGGCGATATTAAACATTTATAGCTTTTGGTTCAGTAACGCAACCTAATTTTTGTAGATGTGTTTGTGACAAAAAACACTTGAATTATTTTTAAAGAGTAAAATCTTTTTTACTCAAGACATATATATAATCTCAAAGACACTTTTTAAACCAAAATATGGATATGTTTTGTTTAAAATCTTGCAATAGCTTGCCCTTAAGTTTTAATCCTTTTTCGAATAATAAAAAAAAACAGCTGCTAACAATCATCAAAATTATCTAGTTGGTTTAACTATTTTCTATTCAAAATTTATTTTAACAATAATTTTAAGGTGTTTAAACTGAAATTAAAGAAAAAATTTTTTTTGACATAAGAAATTTTTTAAACACGAAATCTCTTTTATCGTGGAACTAGCCATATATATATATATATATATATATATATATATATATATATATATATATATATATATATATATATACGCACAATCCTTATTGTATTAGGAGATATATAAAAAGGTGGTAGGATGGTTTATAATTTATAAATAGGTGACAGGATGCCAACCTGCCTCACTTGTACATAGTTATATATAAAACACGCAACTATTTGAAAGCTAATAATCTCTTTTTCATTTAACGTATAACTTGCAATATATGTTTATATAAAAAGAATTAAATTGTTTTAGCCATAATACTTTTATTAAATTCGTGGCTATAAAAATATTCGTTTTGTATTTTTACGAGCAGATGTCTGAAACTCTAAAGTCCTCCATAAGAACAGAGATCTTAAATTTCTTTTAAGATCTCTGTTCTTATGGAGGATTTGCGTGGTTGCAGCTTGTTGTTCTGATGTTTTTCACGAATATCTCTAGCATAGAAAAAGCTTCTTACCTTTGTGAACAAAACAAGTATTCTTTCAAGAAGAGATAAAGATATTTCTTTATCAATCTGCAATTAAGTATTGTAGCATATTTTATAAGTTACTTATAATAACTGAGTTGTTTAGCATTTCATTAATCAGAGCTTTGTTGTTAATAGATGTTACAAAAATGTTTCTTCACATTGAATAAAGATATTTTGAGTGTAAATGTTAGTTTTAAAAAAATCACCTCTATTATTTGTATCAAAATACATAATATATAATATTTCCATGCATTGTTATTTATATTGCATATCAGATTTAGAAAATTTGAACATTGAGTAAAGTTTTTGTACAACATAACCAGCCAAATATTAAATTACACTTAATTCTTTTTTATAAAAATTATTGGCTGACAAAATTTCACTATTAGATAAAGTATTATGTTTACTTCGTAAGAAATCTTAAAGAATGTGACTGGTAAATAGTCATTAGTCAAAGTGTTGGCCAATATAACATCATCAAGCTTGGGTGGCAATACGTTTTTATAAAGAAGCCCATAAAACTGAGAATAAATTTTTCTGCATCACTGTTGTACATTGAAATAATAATCTGCAGTTTTTTCCAAAACTAAAACTAACACTCTGCTTTGAAGTTTTAATTCTTTCTTTTTTTTCGAAGAATTTCTTCAGGGAAACATAAATTATTATCATTTTGTATTTTTCCATAAAAAAATAATTACAAAATTAGACTTGAATAAAATGCATATGCACAGCTCGGGCTAGAAGAAGACAAATTCAGTCTTATCGCGAAGCCCCATAAATCATTTGACACTTTAAAAGCAGACTATTCAACGTAATTTTTTTTAAGATCAAAATGACAAAATGTTATGGACTTTTCATCTTTTCTAAATGGGTTGATGAACTTTTATGTCTTTTTAGCCATATTCCGTTTTGTAAATTCTACAACACAAGTTGAACGAAAAATTGGATACGAATCAATCTTGAAATAATAATACATCTAGATCTTGTTCAATTTCCTTGTTATTGTCAAAAATTCCATCAGTAATTGCTATATACAAATCTTCAAGCTGTGTTGCTATATTATAAAGAATTTATATGGTATATAAATTTCATTGCTTATTTTTAAAAGTTGTGCAAGGTAAACAGGCCAAATATCAAATTTCAAGTTGAGACAACAAAATAATGGAAACGTCCAGTTTTTTCAGAACAACTATTTGTTATGAGTATTATGCGACTAGTACTAAAAGATTGTAAAAAACCAAAACGTATAAATTTGATTCATTAAAAGTCTTGTTTTTTAGATTTTTTTCTTCTATAACAGGGTTGTAATAGAACTTTCTACATTATTTCACAGTTTTAATTATAAATAAAACGTCAAGTACTTATGTGTGTAATAAATAAAAAATACCCAAACAAAAAATATTAAAATGCTTTATCATTATTTGTACAATAAAGTAAATCAACATCATAACAATACAACATTATAACAATACAATAGCTGAAATAAATACTTAATGGTTGAATGCGTTTAAATTCTCTTTTTTAATTTAAGATAGTATTTTTATATTGAGGCTAAAGAATTGACGTTTAAACCATAAAAGAAATAAAATACAGTTTAATATTTTTTCATTATTATAACATTGCAGAGAATATTCTATTGATTCAATAACTCGATTTCAGTTAAGAAAAAAAAAGGTAACACTTTTTCTTTAATAGCTTTAATAGTTTTATTTTAAAAATTTCATAACAAATGAAAGAATACTAAAACGAGCATTAATATTGTAACACCATTGAATCCTAAAAGTGGTGAAAATGTTTTATCGTTATTTGTATTTAAAGTAAATCAACATAATAACAATTAACATTATAACAATACAAAAGCTAAGATGAATACTTAATGGTTGAATGCGTTTGAAAGCTCTTCTTTTAATTTAAGATAGTATTTTTATATTGAGGCTAAAGGATTGACGTTTAAAGTATTAAAAAAAATTGACATTTAAAATTCATAAATTGGATTATTGAAAAGTCTTCCTTTTTAGATTTGTTTCTGCTATAATAGAACTATTTACATTATTCCACAGTTTTAATTATAAATAAACATTAAGTATTTATGTACTTAATAAATAAAAATTAAAAACATTAAAGAAATAAAGTAAAGTTTAATATTTTTTTCATTATTATAACATTGCAGAGAATATTATATTGATTCAATAACTCGATTTCAGTTAAGAAAAAAAAAAGTAACACTTTTTCTTTAATAGATTTTTTATTTGAAACTTTTTCATGACAAATAAAAAAATACTAAAACTAGAATTAATATTGTATCACTATTGAATCCAAAAAGTGGTGTTTCTGGCATAATACTATAATTTAAAGTTTCTCATTGAAATACTTGTCAAGACAAGTCTTATTTAATCAAGTTATAGGCAGAATGCCATAAATTTACTTTATTATCCAAATTTTTTTCAATAGACAGAATCTTTTGCAATAAAAGATTTTATTTTCTACCAGACTTTTTATACATACATATAATAAGTAGATACCTGGTAGATAGTATTTTAATTTAGTAATACCTTTCCTCTTCAATATATATTGTCTAGACTTGTAAACTACAAAAACATGAGCCAGCTTTATCTGATTTTAGTTTTTTCACTAGTGCTTCAATTTTTTTTTTTTTTTGTAACTTATTTTGTCACTATTTACTTTACATACAATTAACTTTAATTTATTTATAAATACAAGTATATTTATATGTATACACTTATAAATAAGATAAAAGAAAAACTAAAATAATGACAGGAACAAGTAGAAGACTGCAGTCTTATCAATCAGGCCCCTTTCATTTGTAACTTCGCAATAGGTTTCACGTGAATTTAACGTGACATTTAAAATTCATAAATTTGTTTATTTAAAAGTCTTTTTTGTTTATTTAAAAGTCCTTTTCATATTTTTTTCTGCTATAATAGGGTTATAATAGAACTATTTACATTATCTCACAGTTTTAAATATAAATAAAACCTCAAGTATTTATGTATGTAATAAATAAAATCTACCCGAGCACAAAATATTAAAATGTTTTATTATTCTTTGTACATCAAATTAAATCAACATTATAACAATCAACATTATAACAATACAACAGCTAAGACAAATCCTTAATGGTTGAATGCGTTTGAAAGCTCTTTTTTTAATTTAAGATATTTTTATATTGAGGCTAAAGGATTGACGTTTAAAACATTAAAGAAATAAAATACAGTTTAATATTTTTTCATTATTATAACATTGCAGAGAATATTCTATTGATTCAATAACTCGATTTCAGTTAAGAAAAAAAAAGGTAACACTTTTTCTTTTAATAGATGTTTTATTTTAAAAATTTCATAACAAATGAAAGAATACTAAAACTAGCATTAATATTGTAACACCATTGAATCTAAAAAGTGGTGTTTGTGGCATAATACTGTAATTTAAAACTTTTCATTAAAATACTTTTCAAGATAAGTCTTATTTAATCAAGCTATAGACAGAATGCCAAAAATTTACTTTTTTATCCAAAAAATATTCTATCGACAGTATGTTTTGAAATAAGAGATGTTGTTTTCTACCACATTTTATATACATACATATAATAAGTAGGTCCCTGGTGCATAATATTTTAGTTTGGTCCCTGGTGCATAATATTTTTTTTTTTATATCTTTCCTCTTCAATATATATTGTCTAGACTTGTAAACTACAAAAACATGAGCCAGCTGTAACTGATTATAGTTTTTCCACAAGTACTTCATTTTTTTTTTTTTTTTGTAATTTATTTTGTCACTATTTACTTTACATACATTTATAAATATAAGTATGTTTATATGTACACACTTATAAATAAGATAAAAAAAAAAATTAAAATAATGACAGGAACAAGTAGAAGACTGCAGTCTTGTAAATTAGGCCTCTTTCATTAAGATAAATAGGTGCTGTTTGACTGCTGCTTTAAAGAGATTTGATGACTTCATGTTTTTTATTTCGTTTTTAAGGATCGAATTCCATAACCGCGGTCCTCGAGATAAGATAGAGAAGTCAGTATTTTAAGTAAAGTCATCAGTTATTTTAAGTAAATTTTATTAAAGTAGCTCAGCAATTTATTAAAAATTACATTGTTAGTGGCATGATATTTGTTAAATTGCAAGAGAGGTCAAAAAAAACTGAAATCTTCGATATCTCTAACTTAAATAAAAATTGTAAGGGGCATACGTGTTGAAGAAAAGAAAAAAGACATTCATATGCTTGTTTATTGTAATATAATTTTGCAGCATCTATGAAACTTAAAAAATAAAAACCTTTTTACACAAATGTGTTAAAATACTGGTGAAGCAATTTAATCTACGTGCAATTTTAAAAGAAGTACAATAGGCTGTTTTAAGTTGCATGTTTTTCAGCATACCACCTGGTTGAATATAGAGTTAAACAATAAAATAGTTCCGCAAACTAAAAATTTTATTTACGTTTTACAGATATGGCAAGTTCTCGACAATTAATCATATTTAAACCTATTGGCTTTAAAACTAAAAATTCTATACGACTACTGTTCTTAATTCCATGAAATGTTTCAAAAAGTGTTGCAAGAGTCAGGGGCGCCCAAAGCATTTTTTGGTCTTCGAAATAGCTAACTTCCAGACATTGAGCAAACTCCAAACTTTTATATATTTATACTTATGTCAAATAAAGATGCTTTGCAAAAAATTGCGATAGTTGGAGCTTGGGACCAAAAAAGCCCCAAATATTAAGCCCCCCTGCCCCTAACGTGACAGCTACAAGTTGATGAAATATTTTTTGTATTATTTTCAACAAGACATATATTCGTCAATAAATTTTAAGTTTTATAGTATTATCTCTCAGAGTTCAAAAAATTTTTGAACTCTGAGAGATAATACTATAAAACTTAAAATTTATTGACGAATATATGTCTTGTTGAAAATAATACAAAAAATATTTCATCAACTTGTAGCTGTCACGTTAGGGGCAGGGGGGCTTAATATTTGGGGCTTTTTTGGTCCCAAGCTCCAACTATCGCAATTTTTTGCAAAGCATCTTTATTTGACATAAGTATAAATATATAAAAGTTTGGAGTTTGCTCAATGTCTGGAAGTTAGCTATTTCGAAGACCAAAAAATGCTTTGGGCGCCCCTGACTCTTGCAACACTTTTTGAAACATTTCATGGAATTAAGAACAGTAGTCGTATAGAATTTTTAGTTTTAAAGCCAATAGGTTTAAATATGATTAATTGTCGAGACAATATATAATTTGGAACCCCCTTAAACTGAGGGGGTTTAAACTTTATATGGTCATAATTTTTGAACGCTAAAATATTTTACTATGAAATTTAAAATTTATCAATGAGCATAAGTTTAGTTGAAAATAATGCAAAAAATATTTTATGGACTTGTTGCTCTCACGTTTGGGGCCGGAAAGAGCTAAATTTTTGTCGCTTTTTTGTTCCCAAGCTGCAATCATCGCAATTTTTTGCAAAGCATCCTTATTTGGCATAAGTATAAACATATAAATGTTTGGAGTTTGCTCCAAGTCTAAAAGTTTGCTATCTTAAAGACCAAAAAATGCTTTGGGCGCCCCTGGCAAGAGTTGCAACTGCTATCTACTGTTTTTCTGCCGTCGGATTAATGTTTAATTGTCAAATAATATTTAAAAGTTCATTTAGTTGGATACATGATGTCGCTTATTCTTGTAGTGCAATTGCTGCCAATTTTCTTTTAACTCAAACTCTAAACGGATGGAAAAAAAGAGTCTTTCCATAATTACTTTTAGAAAAGAAATAATTGAGTTAAAAAAAAGTTGGTGCTATCTTTTTATGATAACAACAGCAGTCTTAAAAACTAAAATTTATTTTAACGGTGCAAAAAAAAAGCAAGTTTATTTAATAAGTTTGCCATCGAATGATATGAACGTTTTACAAATGGCAGGCGTTCCAAAGTCTTAGTTTCTGACATAAATCCTAACACCTGAGCTCATTTGTTACACAACGTATCATTTGTTAACTCGTATTTTTCTGACTAAAACATTTCAACTGAAATTTATTATTATTATCCCAACTTTAAAATTAATGCATAAGGGTGTATCAATTTAAATATCTTTAATGTTAAGACATTATAGAACTAACTAAAACTAAAAAAATTCAATTTGTTTGTACAGAACAACGAATACAAGTTGAAACAATAGATTTGAATGTAAAGTTATGTTTAGATAATTTGGCATTATATTCTAATGGGTACCGTTTTGCTTTCATCCAACAATTATTAAATAAGAATTCTGGGATCAAAATGCGGACAAACAACTCAAAAATGTGTACAAACAGCCATTCAAGTCTCTTAGTTTTTAATACAAACTCACAGTTTTTAATACAAACTTAAGAGCTGAATACAAATAAAGGTTTTATTTTGATCGCTTAGTTTAAATTTGACATTTCAAAACCTGATTACTATATGTTTTTATTTTTATCAGTCGATAGTTTTCTTTGACAATAAGTGAAATTAAATAAATGAAAGAATTTAAAGAATCTTAATACGCTGAGGGTGAATACATTTTCCAAAAATTGATAAACTTCCCCTCCTTTGTATTAAGCACATGATAGTAAATGCTTAAACAAAAAATTTTTTTTGACAAGGTTGGAAAAATTATAGCAAGCGCTCTAAATATTGAATGTTAAAATAATTTTTATTAAAAATATATTTAAAAGTTGCAACCATACAAAATTATTATATATTTACATAATTGTTGATAAATAAGTTTTAGTCCATAATTTTTAAGAAAGCCTAAACTTCAACTCAGAAAAATTTGCTTAAAATAGTTTTTAATCTTTTTAAATTTACTTGTTTTTATATTTGTTCTAGTATAAGGGTTAAACGAAGGAATCTTTATATACTCTAAGAATAAAATTGGAAAAATTGCAACCTGCAAATATATATATATATATATATATATATATATATATATATATATATATATATATATATATATATATATATATATATATATATATATATATATATATATATATATATATATATATATACATATGCATTTAACGAAAGTCAAATTTTACAAGTAAAAATAGTCACAATTCCATACATAAATTACCGAAATAAAACTTACTTCAAAAAGTGTTACTAAAAATCATCAATTTAAATAATATTAGGTACTTCATTCAAGAGATGGAAACCAGTTGAAACCATATCATTCCTTGATCTTTGATCCACCAGAATATTACTTAATAAACTTGCTCTGAAAATCAAACTAACAAGTTTGATTTTCAGTAAAAACTACAAGTCAAAAAAATTTAGACATTATAAATGAAATTAGCTATGACCAATAGGTTATATTAAGTTTTTTTATTTCTTACCATATAAAAACAAAATCCAAAAAGAAACACAATTATTTACAAACATAATTACTTACATTCTTCTTCGGAGTTCTCTATAGTCGTGAAATTAAATCCCTTTCATACTTCTTTAATTATTAATAATTATTTAGGAAAATAAAAATAAACAAAAATGTAAAAAACTAAAATGTAAAATAAGTGTAAACAAATAACGATATATATCTAGGCAATAATAATACAATAAACAGACTCAAAATATTACTTATCCCAAAATAAAATAAAAATAGTTTATTTGATATAGTACTTCACCATTAATATAAAACTATAACAGTTTTTTTACTCATATAAAACAATTAAAATAGCAACTGTACTAGAAATTTTAATGACCTCCAACAAGATGAAACAACTTTTTATAAAATAAACAACTGAAGCCCAGGATTGTGAAGCCATTATAATATATTATCTAACTCGCATCATTTGTTATATTTTTAATATGTAAATAATATATATATATATATATATATATATATATATATATATATTTATATATATATATATATATATATATATATATATATATATAAATATATATATATATATATATATATATATATATATATATAAATATATATATATATTTATATATATATATACACTA
>NC_088927.1:54585000-54602500 GCF_038396675.1 Hydra vulgaris | reverse complement strand
CACGACAGAGTGCTGCCGAAAGACAGCGAATGCACCGTGCAAAAGTTAAAGAAAATTCTGCCATTCTCGAAGCCGCTAGAGCAAAGGATTGTTTACGAAAGAAGAGACGGCTCTCAGAAATGGACGACAAAGAGGCAGCTGATTTTAAAAAGCGAACAAAGCTGGCCGCTTGTAAATGGTGTGTTAATAAATCTCTTTCCTTGGCTACACCTCTTACTGTAATCGAAAATGAACTTCCTTACAAATCGTAATTGTCCTTTGAAAAAGCAAGAAGGAATTGGCCAGTGATATTTTGAATATTGAAGTAAAGGGTCCTTTATCAGTGACAGCAGCAGATTACTTATGCGTTACTAACTTTTATGATGATAGTATATCACTAGTCATGCCCGGAAAGGCAAACGTCTTAACATTTTATTCAAATAGCGGCAAAATCAAAATGCAAAAACGCCATCTTGTAATGACGGTTGCTGAAGCATACCAGACTTTTAAATCTGAATTTCCAAATTACATTATCGGAAAATCTAAGTTTGCCTCAATGCGCCCAAAGAACGTACTTTTAACCAGTGGTATGCCACAAAACGTATGCGGATGCAAATACCATTGCAATATTATTTTGTTACTGAACTGTTTACATCGTCAATACCCACAAATATTTCCGACGTATTCAGATGAATTTGTATCAAATTGTGTATGCTATTCACAGCAAAAAGCTTGCATGCTTAACAAATGTGGTATGTGCAAAGATTTACGTCTTTTTACTGAAAATTTCACCAGTAAACTTGAGAATACAGATGATTCAGTGAGCTGGAATCAGTGGAATCAGGACAATGATAGTTATGTAGTAAAAGAGTTGTAGGAAGGTAGTGTTCAAGATGCAATTGATTTGATCTCATATCAGCTTATTGCCTTTCTACAACATGTTTACATAAAACGTCAACAAGCGATATCTTACGAATCACAGAATGCTGACGCACAGTTGCCTGACAGTACATTTTGTATCTTGCAGGTGGATTTCGCAGAAAACTATACTGCAACTTTTCAGGACGAGATCCAGTCAGTACACTGGAAACAAAAACAAATAACTGTGTACACGAATATGATTAGGCATCGCTCTGAAACAATTTCAAAAATATTTGAAATTATTTTAGAGCAATGCCTAATTATAATCTGTCGTGATCATGAAAAACATTCGATTTTATCAAACTGTCTTTACCCACAGTTGATACTGTGCAGATATGGACCGATGGACCAAGTAGTCAGTACAAAAGTAAATTTGTATTTATTCTGTCTATAAAATTGAAGGAAGTTTCTAATCTACAGCTACAGTGGAATTACTTTGCAACCAGTCTTGGCAAAGGGCCGAATGATGCGCTAGGTGGCAATGCAAAGCGAATTGCCCAACGTCAAGTGTTGTCCAGAAAGTTCGTAATACAAGATGCTTTATCATTTGCTGCTGCTGTTAAATCTGTATAGAGCAATATAAATGTTACTGTCATTTCACCTAATTAAATTGAAACCAAATGCAATGAGCTGAATGCTGAATTTTTGTGGAGTGATGTACCGGCTGTTTCAGGTACACAAACTGTTCATTGTGTTATTCCGCACCAGAACAGCGTTAAGTGCAAGTTGTACACAAATGCTGTGAATGTAAAACAGCATGTTATGATTACAACTACAACAGAAACTATCACTCCAGCTTCAACTTCTATAACACCTAGCATGGATTTTATTTTTACGCCACCGACTGTGGATGCTGTCAGTATTATTCCTAAAGCTTCGATTTCAAGACAATATTTCCAATAATTTACTATGTAGTAATATAGTAAAATATAGTTTTATTTTTTGGTAATTTCATCGCCTTAATTTAGAGTCGCACTAGCAAGTACTCATAGATATAAAAAACACAAATTTGTATTTGGAAAGAACTTTGTAGATCGTGTGTTCCAAGGCAGATTTTACAATTATTAAATGATTATTTAATATAAAGGTAGTTTTTGATTTGTAATAAACATGGTACGTGTAATAGGTATGATTAAGGCATATGTCGTGAAAAATGATTCCCCATTATTTTATTTTTGTTGGTGTATCTTTAACTTTAAGATTACATTTCTCCTATCCATACCACTATGTAACTATAATTAGTGTGTTATATTGTTAGTGGGAAGATGACTGCTACAAAAGTTGCTGCAGTTCTTGAGAAAGACAGTGACCAATAGATAATCCTATCGTTAGCAGTCGTGGTTTAAAGCGTACAAGACGAATTCCATCAAGACTTAATTAATCGTATATTTATGATGATATAGTTAATTATTTAATTGAATGAATGCTAATTGTCTAATTTGATTAAGAATGGTTAACTGTTCTGTAGCCAAGTTAATGACTTGCCTTTTGAAATATTACTGTTAGTAATCAGTAGGTGATTGTTAGTATGGCTAATAGGTAATTCCGTCACACCATTTATATGATTCCGTCACACATACTTTAATAGAAATATAGTATTATCTACTAAATAATTTATAATTGTTTCTAATTATTTGCAAATGGTATGTATTTTAACACACACATACATTTGTGAACTAAGTAAGTTTGACAAAGAGGGCAGAAATGTGTTACAATAATAATATAGCATAAAATGCTTGTCCATAAATTGGTGATTCCGTCATGCATATTATTATATTAAGATTATTTGTTTATTATTTATTTTTAGTTTTTTGGTATTAAAAATATTTCAGGCCAATGTGTAACAAACACATATGTCATATAGAATAACAACATGCACATTACAGTTTTTTTATTTTTAAAAAGCTCAAATCGGTGATTCCGGCACGATGGAATTCATGATATATATATATATATATATATATATATATATATATATATATACATTTATAAATATATATGTATATATATATATATATATATATATATATATATATATATATATATATATATATATATATATATATATATACTTTTATGTATATATATATATATATATATGTAAATAATATATATATATATTATTTACATATATATATATATATATATGTAAATAATATATATATACAGCAATAAACAGACATCTTTTTATTGCTGCTAGAAACAACTGTAAAAAGGTTTTGTCTAACGCCAAAACCCGATATTCTCAGGTCATGAAATCTCGTATCTCATCTCAAAAATTAGGCTCTCGTGACTTCTGGAGAATCTTTAATAATATCAATAATAAGGGCAAATCTATAATTCCACCTCTCTTGTATGGTTCAGACTTTGTCACCTCACCTAAAGACAAAGCCGAACTGTTTGCTAAAAACTTTTCATCAATATCATCTCTTGATTCCACTAATTGCGTTCTACCTGATATTGCCAACAAACAGGTTGATCCCTTGCTTGACATTCAAATCACTCCAGCATCTTTATCTAAAGTGATTTCCTGCCTAGACTCATCTACAGCTTGTGGCCCAGACAACATACCTGTTATTGTCTTGCAGAAGTGTTGTCCGGAGCTGTCGTCTATACTCTCAAAACTATTCAACAAGTGCTTATTAGAGTCTTGTTTTCCAGCCTGCTGGAAAGCCGCATCTGTTATCCCTATCTTCAAAAATTCTGGAGAGCGATCTGATTCGTCTAACTACCGTCCCATAAGTCTTCTTCCTATCATAAGCAAGGTTTTTGAATCTTTAATTAACAAACACTTAATTTCTCATCTTGAATCTAATAACTTACTTTCTGACCATCAATATGGATTTCGATCTTCTCGTTCTACAGCTGATTTGCTAACAGTAATAACTGACAGGTTTTATCGTGCATTAGATGAAGGTGGAGAGCTTAAGGCCATCGCTCTTGACATTTCAAAAGCGTTTGATAAAGTTTGGCATGCTGGTCTTCTCCATAAGCTTTCTTCTTATGGTGTATCCGGCAACATCTTTAAGATCATTGAATCCTTCCTTTTCAATCGTAGCATAAAATTTGTCCTCGATGGACAACACTCTTCTTCTTATTCTGTAACTTCAGGGGTTCCTCAAGGTTCTATCCTTGGCCCTATACTCTTTTTAATTTACATTAACGATCTTCCAGATATTCTCACATCTAAGGTGGCATTGTTTGCTGATGACACTACCATTTATTCTTGTCGTGATAAGAAACCAACACCCTCTGATTGCTTGGAGGGGGCATTTGAGCTTGAAAAGGATCTCACTTCTGCTACAGCATGGGGCTCACAGTGGCTGGTGAACTTTAATTCAGATAAAACTCAATTTTTTTTAGCCAATTGTTATCGCAATAATTTAGATCTTCCTATATTTATGAACGGTGATGTACTCGATGAGTCACCTACTCTTCATCTTCTAGGATTAACTCTTACTTCCAATCTTTCTTGGAAACCATATATCAAATCAGTTGCAAAATTAGCATCTGCTAAGGTTGCATCTCTTTATCGAGCTCGCCACTTTCTTACTCTGGATTCTATTCTCTATCTCTATAAATCTCAAATCCGGCCTTGTATGGAATACTGTTGCCATATCTGGGGCGGATCTTCTAATGATGCCCTTTCTCTTTTAGACAATGTGCAAAAACGCATTGTAAACATAGTTGGACCTGCTCTTGCAGCCAATCTTCAACCATTATCACATCGTCGTAATGTTGCTTCTCTTTCTCTTTTCTACAAATACTATAATGGGCACTGCTCTAAAGAGCTAGCGTCTCTTGTGCCATCTACTAAAATTCATTCTCGTGTTACTCGTCATTCAATTAAGTGTTATCTTTTTTCTGTGACTGTTCCTAAGTGCTCCAAAAAGGCTTATTCGTCTAGTTTTTTTCCTCGAACATCAGTTCTTTGGAATTCGCTTCCTTCATCTTGCTTTCCTGATTCGTATAATTTGCAATCTTTTAAATCGTCCGTCAATCATTATCTTGCTCTACAATCTTCATCTTTTCTCTTACAGTAACTTCCAACTTTAATTAGTGGCTGCTTGCAGCCTTGTTGGAAGCGAAGATGTTTAAAAAAAAAAAAAAAAAAAAAAAAAAATATATATATATATATATATATATATATATATATATATATATATATATATATATATATATATATATATATATATATATATGTATATATATATATATATATATATGTATATGCATATTTTATATACATAAATATATATATATGTACTATTTAAATATATATTTATAAATATATTTTTTTTTTTTTTTTTGCTGTTTATATAAAATAAAATAATAAAATTACAATGAAACTTTTACGTTACACAAAGAATATATATAAGACAGACAGGAGCTCAAAGAAGATACGGATGACTGGTGTCACCACAATCTTTTCATAGAGCCCCTTTACAATAACATTTAAAGCCCACATGGCTTTAGTAAATTTACAATCAAACATTTTTTCTGAAAAATACTACGTGAAGAATAAAACTCAATAACATAATTTACAATAACATTTAATAACATTTAAAGCCCACAAGCCTTTAGTAAATTTACAATAAAATATTTTTTCTGAAAAATACTAGGTGAAGAATAAAAACTCATATATACATCCTCATATATACACATACACAAACACATATGCAAACATACTTACACACACATATATAAACATACACGCATAAATATGAGAAGTTAAGGAGATGCAATTTCATTTGTCGTTTAAAAGAGGAAGTGCTTTTCAAATCTTTTATATTGTTATTCTTTAACTGATTCCATAATGACGGACCTTGGTTAATAATTGAGAATTTTGACACTTGCGATTTTACTCTGCTCAATTGATAGTTATGGTTGCTATTTGATCGAAGATTGTATTTTTGTGAAAACGTCAATGTAAAAATATCAGGAAATACTTTTGGCAGCAAGTTATTCTTATATTTATACATAAATATTAATATTTGAAGCGAATTAAGTTTTGATATATTTAACACATTCATGTATTTCATTACAGGGGAAGGGTTTTCTAACCTTTTTAAATAGTTAACCGCTTTACATACGTGATATATATATTTACTTTTTATGAGTATATATACGCATAGCTGTCATATATATATATATATATATATATATATATATATATATATATATATATATATATATATATATATATATATATATATATATATATACATATATATGTTTTTGCCTCTTTACGGTATTATGAGAGCAACAAATCTGTTTCAGCCATAAGAGCAATGTAGGCCAAATTACGAGAACGGTTTGACTGTGAACCACGTTGCGCAGAATATATTAAATTGTGGTCAGAAAAATCATTCAAAACTGAATCCATTTTTGACAAATATTATCCTGGTTGTCCAAATGAACATGATGACACGTTCGACTTTCCGTAGACTTCATCTGTGTATTGAATAGAATGGATTGCAAGTTGATCCATTTGATGCATAACATTGAATATATATATATATATATATATATATATATATATATATATATATATATATATATATATATATATATATATATATATATATATATATATATATATATATATATACAGGCCCTATCAGATGGGAGCCACATGGGCCATATGGCCTGGGTTTCCGATTTTGTTAGGGCCTCACATTTTCAAAACACATTTGCCAAACACGAAAATAAATATCAAAGTAATTATTTTAATCTAGTTATTCTAAACAATTTAACTTTAGGTTAAGTAAAAATAATAAATCAATTTCTTTTTCATAATTACACATTTCCAAACCTAAATTCGACATGATAAAGATTACGTCATGTAATGATGCAAATAACCCTCCGTCGGGCGCGCTTGATCAAATTGATACAGTTCAATTACTTTTAACTCGTACGAGTTTTTAAGTTATGACTTAGTGTTCTGCTTTTTAGTAGCCTTATTTTTTCTTATATTTCTTAGTTGTACCTCATTAAACAAGATTAAATCAATTTGTTTTGAACTGTTTCTTATCATTTTGTATAAAATTGATATATTGCGCTTTTGTACGTTGCGTTTTGTACGTTACATTTTTTAACTTTGAGAATAGTAATACTTTTTTGATCTGGTAAATATTTGTTAATTTTTAAACCTAATTCGTTTTATAAATTGGTATAAGTTCGATTGATGTACAACTTTATTATATTTTCAAATTTCAATATTATTTCCAGACACCATTAAAATGAAGAGAAAATTTGATAGTGGTGCAAGGAAAAAGCGGCGGAGAATAGAATTGGCCGAAGAAGCATTCACCAACTCAAAGAAAATTAATTCGTTTTTAAAAAATTCACAAAACACAGTTCAAATTGAACAAGCAAACCAAACTCAAACTGTGAGTGACAATGGTAACATTGAAAATATAGTTGTTCCAATTGCAGAAGACCCAATTTTGGACCAACAACCAGCAGGAAATTTAAATATTATAAACCAGGAACGGGTTGAAACCGAAATCTCATTACAGGAAAATGCAGGTGAAAATAAAGTTCGAGATATGGAAACAGAGATAACTGATCCGATTCATCAAAGTAATCCGTTCAATTTTATTGACATTGGAATTATCCACAAGAACAATTCTTGTCAAGTGAACTCTTTTCTTATGATTACTTGCTTTGAAATTCCAAATAATATCGTTAAAGACTCTAATCATTATGCATTTTATTATCGTTTCTTAAACAAAACTCTTGCAAATGGAGAAACATGCAAAAGAGACTGGTTGTGCTGCAGTGTTGAAAAACAATCTTTGTATTGTGCACCATGTTTCCTTTTGAACAAAAATGCTGCAAAGGTGTCATTTTTCTCTAGTTCTGCCCGATGGGGCATCAGTAGAGGTTGGAAAAGATTGAAAGATTGTATTCCGTCGCACGAAAGTTCAATTTACCATAAAGAAAACTATGTTGTATGGAAATCTACTAGTAGAGCAGCATTATGTGAAACTTCAGTGGATAATTTACTTTTATCAGAACTCAAGACTGAAACTGAAAATTGGAAAAAATTATTCGAACTTATTCTAGACGTTATTATTTTTCCTTCTGAACGTGGATTAACACTTATTGGTTCTAACCAACGAATAGGGGATCGATCAAATGAAAACTTTTTAGGTATTATGGAGCTTCTTAGCAAATATGACCCACTTTTAGCTGAGCATGTTAAACATGTTCAAGAATCACAACAGTGTAAGCAGCGAATGCAAGCCTATTATCTTTTAACACGAATTCAGAACGAATTTATTGATATTTGTGGTTCACATGTTCAAACAGCAATCCTCCACGAAATTGTGAAAGCAAAATATTTTTTAATAATAGTTGATACTACTCCAGATTGCTCGTACATGGAGCAAACTACTCTGGTTATTCGTTATGTTAAAATTTTAGATAACTTAAACTTTTCAGTTGAAGAAAGATTTATTTTATTTGACAATTTTTCAAAAAAAAATGGAAGAGATATTGCTGCTCGAACACTAGAAATATTGAAAACTTTAAAGCTGGATTTCGAAGCCTGCATTGGTCAAGCTTACGACAACGGTGCTAATATGGCTGGAAAAAAATGGGGTGCAAGCGGTTTAGATACAACAAAATCCAAACTGTATGTTTTCTAGCTGCGGAAATCACTCATTAAATTTAGTTGGTGTCGATTGCGCCGAATCATGCAAAGAAGCAGTAACGTATTTCGGAACAATTCAGCAAATGTACAATTTATTCAGTAGCAGTCCTCAAAGGTTGGAAATTTTAAAACAACATCTTCATGTTTCGTTGCATGGAATGTCCAAAACAAGATGGTCAGCACAGATTGATGGTGTTAAACCAGTTGCACAACATTTGAACTCAGTAAGAAGTGCTTTAAATGAACTTGGGGTGCTACATTTATTAGCCCAAGCTAAAATGGAACTCAATGCTATTCAATAGTATAATTCCAAATTTGATTGCATTTTGATGTCGTCTATCTGAATGAAGCTACTCACAATGATTCATCAGACAAATCTAATCATCGAGGCGCGCCAAGCCACTCTTGACATTGAAAAGGATAACATTAAAAATCCATGTAATGACATTCAAAGGTTGCGTGAACAGTTTGATAAGATTTTAAATGAGTTAAATTTGTTGCAAATAATATTGGTGTTTCATGTGAGTTTTTAACTAACCGTCATTTTCCAATTCAAGATGATGCTGAGTTATATTTCAAAATCAATGTATATTTTAACATTATCGAATCAGTTCAATCTGGCCTCACGCGACGATTTCAGTCGTTACAAGAAACTTGTAAACTTTTTGGATTTCTCTGGCAGTTTAAAAATTTGAATGAAGAAGATCTTGTATTGGCTGCTCAACATTTTCAGCACAAATAAGGTGGTACATCTCTAAATAAATAAATTTCAATAAACTAATATAAAGTTATATTTTTCTGGTGTAGTATTGAAAAAGAAAAAGAAAAATTTTTTTATTTTATTTTTAAATAATAAAAAATAAGTTATTTGCATAATTAGCCTTTTTTTGGTAAAAAATGGGGTAATCTTCTATCAAAATTAACTTTTGAACAAATAACATTTAAAAGCTCAAAATTGTTACATGAAATGTTGAAACTGATTTGCACGTTTTGGCACGTTCTGGCACGTTCTGGCACGTTCAGGCACGTTCAAAAATTTCATATCCTAAATATTTTAACCATAATTCTTCAAGACATTTTTTATTTTCATATATATAGAAAAAAGGGGGTTCTTTTTCAAAATAACTCATATCATAAGTTTTTTTTTAAATTTTCAAAATTGTCAGAACGTAAACAATCATCTTAGGAAAAAACTGTGCCAAATTTCAAAACAATTGTTAGAATACATAATTTATAATCTTCGACAGAAAATTAAAAAAGATAATTTGTAAAAACAGTAAATAAAGAAAAATAACTAAAAATATAATATTAAAAGCATATAAAAATGATTCAAAATTCTCTTTTCCCATAAATTTCACCCTCTTCTTCATTATTTTTATCACAGTTTTTGGAGCACGCGTCCATATAATATTGTTCAATGCCTCATTAACATTTTGAGTCTCCCCATCTAAACATCTTTTTTAAAGGTTGTCTGAACCAAGATCTTTCCAAGAAAAATTGGTTTGATTATATCACTTATAGCCTTTGGTAGAGATATACTGTCTTTGTATTTAAAAGTATTATTTAGCTTATCTAATTGGTACTTGCACCAGGATTCAATAGTTCGAGGGCAAAATTTATGACGGTCTTCAGGATCATTGTTTGCTGAACAATGATGTATGAGTGCAGCAATACTTTTTTCATGCCATATATATCACCTTTATTTTGACGTATGGCTATGCCATAATAATTCTGAAGCGTAATAATAACTTTATCAGTCATTCTCCCTTGCCAGTCAGTCGCTGACCATAACTTAATAGTTTGCCCTTGTAACTAATTTTCAAAGCTCTTAATTGTGATCCAACCCTTTTCTAAACATGCCCAACACATTCACTTTTTACAATTTTATATCCCGGATATGGGTCTGCATCAAATATATCTTTAAATGATTTACTATCACCATCACCTCTGCTGACTACATTGCTCCAGCACTTCCTTTATGGTTAATGCTACAGTTATGTGAAGCATGCCAAATATTATATGCAGATGATTCTTTTTTTAACTCCCAGTATTTGCAACCTTTACAGTTTTTGGACAGTATTTGGGTATCGACAGTAATTAAGAAACATATGAGCTAATCCTTTCTTTGCAGAAATGTCATGCTTTATTTGTAATATTTTGCATTGACAACATGGACAAGTCCCAATAAAATTGATAATATCTCTAAGTATATCAGTATTCATAAAAACATAACATCAAGAGTCATTTTTAATTGTATTATGGAAAGCTAGAATCCATTTTAATTTTTTTCGCAGAAGCTGATTTTTTTTGAGAAGTGGGTGTCGTTACATTATCTATATCTGTATATTTGCTTTCACTAGAAGTTTGTACTGTAATCAAGTTAACTGGACGTCTCTTTGCTCTCAACTTTTTTCTTCTATCAGATGATCCCATATTAAAGTCGTAATATAAATAAATGCATAGAAAAATCCACCAAAAAAACACACCTATCTTGATCATTAAAATGCTTTCCGCTCTACTATGTTTAAAACTGTTTAAAGTTATGGATTTTAGAGCAAAAACAAAGTGGAAAGAAGTTTGTATAAACATCCACTGTGTCATTATCTTGAAAATATCCACCTAATCTAAGAGTAATTCCCCTATCTAAGAGTCTTAAATGGTTGCTATGAGCGTTGCTAGGCGCTGAAATTTTACTACCTTAAAATAAAGTGTCATTTTAGGTATTTATAACTTTTTTTTACAAAAAAAAATCTCTTTTTTGAATTCTTTGATATTTAAACTATTTAAAAAGTATGTTTGTGAAAAATCGAAAAAATGAAAATTATTTAGAGATGTACCACCTTAAAAGAATCTATTGTGCTAATTTTAAACTAGACTGCACACCAAAAAGGTTGCTGGAAGAAATACTTGGACTTGGTCTTTCAGGTGTCTTTCCAAACATTACAATTGCATTACGAATTTTTATCAGCTTGCCTTCATCGGCGGCTTCGGGCGAACGCACATTTTATGTTTTAAAGCAGATAAAAAATTATCATCGCTCAACTATGGGGTAGGAACGGTTGAATGGACTTGCTATGTTGAATTTAAATTGCGATATTGCACGAAAACTAGATTTTTCAAATATAATTGCTGCATTTCCAGTACAAAAAGCAAAAAAAGCGTTTCTAAAAATTAATTAAAACTAATTCATTCTGTTTTAGTTATTTTTAGTGAATTTCTATAGATTTCATTTTTAAAATGTGACAATAATTTAACTATTCATTTATAGTAACTTGCAAATAATTACATATCGAAAAAAACCAAATAATAAAAAACAATTAATAATTATTCATGCATGAATCATTCATTTGTGAAATCTGAATTGTGACATTCACAATAAAGTAACAGTGTAACATTCCACTCATACGTCGTACCTTCTTAATTCCCAGGCCTCCCCAAAAATGCAACTTTAGTTGGCAAACGCGTCTCTTGGCTAGTTGGCTTGATAAAACGTACAAAAAGCGCCACATCTGTGTGTGACGGTCTGTCTAATTTATTGCGTTTAGTATTAAAGTTAGACATTTATCTGGTCCTGATCTATCTCAAGACTTAAATGGCTTTGCATTATCTTGCGTCGCGTTTTGCGCAAATTTTTCTTTTGGGGCCTCCGATTATTAACTGGCCGGGGCCCAAAACCTCTGAAAGGCTTTGTTTATATATATATATATATATATATATATATATATATATATATATATATATATAATATATATATATATATATATATATATATATATATATATATATATATATATATATATATATATATGTATATATATATGTTTATATATATATATATATATATATATATATATATATATATGTATATATATATGTTTATATATATATATATATATATATATATATATATATGTACATTATTTACATATATATATATATATATATATATATATATATATATATATTTATGTACATTATTTACATATATATATATATATATATATATATATATATATATATATATATATATATATATATATATATATATATATATATATATATATATATGTATATATATATGTTTATATATATATATATATATATATATATATATATATATATATATATGTTTATATATATATATATATTATATATATATATATATATATATGTACATTATTTACATATATATATATATATATATATATATATATATATATAAATATATATATATATATATATGTACATTATTTACATATATATATATATATATATATATATATATATATATATATATATATATATATATATATATACATATATATATATATATATATATATATATATATATATATATATATATATATATGTTTATATATATATATATATATATATATATATATATATATATATATATATATATATATATATATATATATATATATATATATATATATATATATATATATATATATATATATATATATATATATATACGTATATATATAGGTATAGCTGTCATGTTTTGCAAAAGTTTATGAGAGAGACTTGGAAAAACTTTTCTACGGCAGGATATTTGTCCACTAAAATACCTCTATCAACTAAAAATTATTTTAAATAATTTCTTACTTTGACAAGTAATTTTAAAATGTAAAAATTCGGTCACTGACTGAGCTGAGTAGACTCATTTACAGATATATTTATATATATTTATTTGTGTTGAACAATTTTTAACAATCTTTAACCATTTTTCATAACCTATAAAATAAAAACAATTTAAAAAGTTAAAAGCTTGCTGCATTTTAACTTACTAATGAGAAAAAGAAAGTTTTTAAATTATTTTCAAATGCAGGTTGGAGATAAGAATCCCTTCAAAATTCAGGAAATTCCCGCCAAATGGGAGAAACTTGACTGGTCTGCATACAGATATTAAACTCAAAATAAAACGATAAATAAATATTAAACTATATAAATATTAAATTCTTAACAAACATAAAATAAACTCCTCATAAATCTTGAATATAATTCCTTAATAAAATTTCCGAACCATCATGCCAATATTTTAATTTTTTAATAAAAATGTCTAGACAGGACATCATTTAAAAAAATTCAAAATGTATGTATTATACACATACAATATGTATATATTAAACACATGTATATATATGCATGTATATAATATTCACATACAATATGTCTCTCTTATACATACTTTGACAGCCGAATTGATCGATTGCTGCTCATCCAGCAATCAATTGCTGCTTTAAAGCTGTTGACTTAAGGCAATTTAACAACTTCTTCTGGCAGAGAGTTCCATACATTCGCTACTCGACTAAAAAAGAAGTTTTCTCTGTGATCATGTTTTATCATTTCCTTGAAATATTTAAAGCAGTGACTTCTCGTATGATTATTACCTATTGGAAAACGATTGGCTTTTTCTAATTTATCAATATTATTCATATTTTTATACATTTGTATTAGATCTCCTCTTTGTCTTCTAGAGAGTAGTTAGGTTTAATTTTTCAAGTCTTTTTGTAGAGGAAAGATTTCTGATAGATGATACTAGTTTAGTAGCTTTGTGCTGGATTTTTTCGATATAGTCACAATCAGATTTATAATATGGAGACCATACTGGAACTGCAAACTCTAATAATGGGCAAATAAAAGTAATACAAAGAAAACGAAGTAATTAATAATCAAAACAAGCAAATGACTTTTTGATACGATCAAGCATTTGATTTGCTTTGTTAGAAGCATTAATCACTTGATTTTTGCATTTTAAATTTGCATTAAAAAGCACTCCTAGATCTCTTTCGCAGGCTTTCGCAAAATTTAACAAAATTACATCAACTGGAATACCAACATCTAAGCTTGATGAAATGTAGTCAATGCTTTCTAAAAATTTGTAATAATTAGATTAATAAAAAAAAAAAAAAAAAATATATATATATATATATATATATATATATATATATATATATATATATATATATAAAGAGGGTTGCTTGGGCCCATTTTAAAAACAAGTTAATACCTATTTAAGTCATTTTATTTAAAAATTGTCATATTTGTCATAAATTTAAGTTTGTTCATACATGTATCAAATGAGAATGTAAAAATTGTGAAGGAGCCTAGGAACAAAAATACCCCAAAAGGTTAGCACTTCAAAAAGTGGAATTTAAAATGCAGCGCATAAGATATTTACTATGTGCCATGAAAAAAACTTTATTTAAATATGTGGCGGGATTGAGTAAATACAATACTTAATTTAAATTCATCAACAAACTTCAAATTCACCTAATAATCTTTTATTTTTCTTGAGTTATGACCAAGTGAAGTTTTCACTCATCCCTAAACGAGGGGGTTGTAAATATCACATGATCATAACTTTCGAGCATTAAAAGATATTTAGATTAAATTTGAAAGCTGTCCATGAATTTAAATTTAGTGTAAGATAAAAAATTAATTACTCGTTGGTTTAACAGTTAGTTATGCCAACAAGCTAACTTGTTTACATATTTTTGTTATCAATTTTTAATTATCACAATTTTTTGCAAATCATACTCAATTGACATATGAATAAACATCATTATATTTAGTGTTTTCAGAAAGCCTAAAGTCATGAGTCTGCTCTTTCTTTTATTTTACATTATCTAAAATGTAAAATAATCAAGTGTCAGGTCATAGTTACTATAGAAAGTTTAAAAAAATTAAAATTAAATAAAAAATTTGTATAAATATTTTCAAAAAAGACATGTCTTAGACAATAATAAAGCTTAATACAATAATATAATAATAAAGCTGAATATAATACCGAAAGTTTTAAATAAATTCCAGGTCTTTAAGTATTAAATCTGCCACAACTCCTTCCTGGCTTATGTCAATATCTTCAGCTTCATCTTCATTGACTTTCCAATACCTTAATGTGTATATAAAAATTTTTTTCTTTGTTGCTAACTTTTGATTTATAATCCTATCAAAAAATAAATGTTTATTTCTATCATCAAGCTCCAATTTATGGCTTATAAACTGCCCTATCAAGGTTCCATTCTTCAAAATTATACCTAAAAATTGTTTTTGTTTTTCATTAATATTAATAAAAGGAGAATGCGTTATTTTTGCATTACCATCAATTGCTTTTTTAACATCCTTCTCTAGTTGCTTTCTTTCTAGTAGTTCTTTTTTTTAAATTAGCTTTGGTACATCTTTTTTCTATTTCTTCATACATAAGATTATCAAATTTTTTAGAGGCTTGAAATGTTAAAGCTCCTCTTTTAATTGCAAACTGAATGAGGTCTTCTTGTTCTGGCAATTTTTTCTCATCAAGTCATGTTAATGTTTTGTTTACCCTGGCTTTTATTTTTAAATCCAGGAAGCCAAAAGTAGCTTTACGAACGCAACGTAAAGAAAAAAATCAAGCATGTCCAAGATCTTTTCAGCCTCCATTTTGTGTGGTGGAGCAGAAAGCGTTTTTTATTTATCATTTCTTTAGATGTATTTGAGAGATTATCAGTCAAATACCTGGCCATTTGTCTTTTAATAACTGTCTGTGTGGAGCCTAACACAGCTGATAAAATCTTTACCAAAATTTTTTTATTTTAAATGATACAAAGTGATTGGTGTACCTTATCTTCTTTAATATTAAATATTTGACTAAATACATCCACATCTGTATAATGAATTGATTCTGGATTACTTTTGAAGTTGGATAATTTCTTTATTGCTTTCTGGAAAATGTTCCCCAAACAAAAAAAGATTAAATTCTTATACATATTTTAAATTCCTTTATTACTTTATTAAGAAACATTAAAAACTTATCAACTCAAGATTACTCTTTCCTGTTGCATTTTTATAAACCAGACTCATCCATGGCCCAATTATTATTTTTCCTATCAGGCCCAATCGTTGCAAATTCACAAAAGTCATATTGTTACTTATGTCTTGAAGTAAGAATTTGCAAATTTTATTTTTAGTGTTGCTGAAATAACACAAAAAAAAATATTCAAGTATAATTCAAAGTTGCAATGAAATTCTGTTTAATTTAATATTCATCTAAAAAAAATCTGTACCTTTCAAGAAAGTTTTTATAAGCTTTTCATGTGTAACAATAATCCCTGCCATATGGAACAAGACATGAAATCTTTTACCAACATATCGAAGGAATAGCCCTGGAGCAACTGTTGTTTTTAAGATGCAGCAGGATCTTCTTTAAAACCATACCTGATTTTCAGAGAGTAAAAAACTACAATTTCATATTTTGAAAACAATTTGTGAAACAATAAAGAAAAAAAAAAGTTAATTTTAATTAGTTAACAAGTAAATAAAATTAAAATTATTATCAAATATTTTATAAAGTTATACAAAAAATAGCCATTAGCTTCGCTTCGAAATACTTTTGAGGACTGTTACGGCAATCCCATCAGTTTTTTCAGCTGGTTTTACCTTCATTTCGTTATCTGTTGTTCTAAGAGCTGATAATGTCTCTAAAGCAATAGTTTCCAGTGGATGAACATTTCAGTGCAGTTGTATTAGTTTAGTGTCCATCTCCTCCTGAAGCATGTTTTTTGCACAACTATTAATAGGTGCTCTGTCTGACAGACAACTTTTTACTTTTTAAGTGAACATGTCTAAAACTTCTATTGCTGGAATGTTTTTGAACTCTGCAAATGTTATAGCAAGTTATTTTAACACACTGACTATATGAGTAGCACAGTCAAATCCTGTACCCCCAGCAAGTTTAGCGGTTGATAAGGAATAAGTTCTCTTTGAAGGATAGGTACTGATTCGAAACGCGTTGACATGTTTGTCTAAAATGGTAATCGCGAAGAACACAAATGTTGCACATTCACAATAAAAAAGTGCCTCACCAGCTTGAACCAATGCTAAAACACCTAGCTCAAATGCCATTCTTTTTAATGTGGATGAGTGGGGTGTTTCCTA
>NC_088927.1:54485000-54580000 GCF_038396675.1 Hydra vulgaris | reverse complement strand
ATTTATTCTGGTGATTCAACACTGATTTTTATAATGGCCGACGGCATTTTGATATCGCTTTTTGATGCATATACCAAAAAGATATATATTAACAATTAACAATATATATATATATATATATATATATATATATATATATATATATATATATATATATATATATATATATATATATATATATATATATATATATATATATATATATATATTTATATATTTAAACAACTTTAAAATGTATTCTACAATATAGAGTGCTTGATGTTCTTAAAAAAACAGAGCAATTATAAATTAGTAGAAAAAGTTTTTTTCATTTAACACTGTGTTTCATCAATAAAAAGACTCATCATAAATGCTCTCCTCAATAAAAAAACTTATAATTTCTGATGAGTCTTTCTATTAATGAAACACAGTGTTAAATAAAAAAAATTTTTGTTAAGTGATTTTCTACTTATTTATAATTTATATATATATATATATATATATATATATATATATATATATATATATATATATATATATATATATATATATATATATATATATATATATATATTATGTATGTATATATGTATATATATTAAATATTTGTATATAAAATTTATACATGTTGCTCAAATCTTCACTTGTTTTATAAAAAACAGGCTGTAAATAAAGGATTTAGCAAAAAATTTATTGCTAGAGCAATTCTAAGCTAACTCAAAAGAATAATGAAAGAAAGTAGGCATTGCGTTAAGTAAGAAAGTTTTTTATTGAGTTTAACACAAAGTTTACATTTTTAAACAACTTATTTTGCGTTTGCAGCATTGTTCATTTTTAAAACTTTTCGATTGAGTCGTGTTCCTGATTGCCTTAAAAATTCCGAAATGCCTGAATGACATTCGTAAATTTTTGCATCATGATACTGTCGTGTAATCGCATTTAAATCAAAAATTCAAATCAAATTTGAAAAAAATCAAACTGCAGAAATTATAGCAAATAGTTACATAAATGACTGACTGGGATAAACAAAATATATTTCCTGTAAAAAAAAAAATATCTAAAAATGCATAAAACCATTCTTACCCACTATCATATGATACAGGGTGTATGTTTTAAAATTTATCTTCAATGAACCACCATAGACGTTAAAACAGGCGCCAGCGTCCTCGCTCATCAACAACTTCCCAAAAGCAAAAGTTGATTTATATGAAGTATTACCTCCACAACGACAAAGAGAACTCATCTATTATTAAAAAAAATAACAATTACTTAAGGGTCAGAATACATATTACGTTCATTCTATATGAATGAAATTATCTTGATTTCAATACATAGAATTTTAAAATTGATTCTTTTTGAAAATCTTAAAAAAAAATGTATTAAAATAAATAATATTATTATTTATGCAAATTTTTTGTAAAAAATTAACCATGAAAAATTACCTAAATGGAAAAAATAAATAAAACTTTGATTAACACGTAAAATGTACATTCTTAAAAAATTAATTTACCCTGGCAAATGTCTTTCTATACTATCCTCTTTATTCAAAACACAATTTTTAGAGCCATTTCGTATCTAGGTATAGATATATTATACATACAAAAATTAAAAAAAATTTTAAACATTTTATAGTGATTTTTATTTAAACATGTCAACAAACATATATTTATAAAGTATTTGTCAATAAAATTATATTTAATAACATATAGTTCTGACTTTTTTTTTAATTTTTTTACTGATCACGCACACAGATTTTAATTAGAATTTTAAAAAGCAACATTAGGGCTTTTTTTTACCAATATATTTGAAGACAACATCATTTTCCCTTGAGATAGATTAGTTTCTTTTGAGAAGTCAATGTTATTTTCAGCAGCTGAAAAGCTTGCTATTTCACTGTGTAAATGGGGAGTTGATATCGATTTAAAAACATCTATAACTCAGTAAAAAAAGAAGCACGTTTAATATTAACAAACCATTATTTTACTTTTACAAAAATAGTCAACCTGCTATATTTGGAATCACGTTAGATGTTCTTTGGCTATTTGAACTATCAAAATAATGTCTTCAGTATAGTTGTTCATCACCAATCACTATATTAATGATTGGTGATGAACAACTATACTGAAGACATTATAATCAATTTATTAATGTAAAACACCAGCGTAAATATTTTATTATTTCTATAAACATACCAGGTATTGGTTTCACAGAGGAAATTTATAAATTAAAATGCATTCAACTCACTTTATAATTATTCAATAAACTATATATTTGACAAATTTATAACAAATTTTACAAAATGACACATGCACAGACATTCTTTAAAAATTGATGGTCTGCAAGTATAATCAAAATTTGTGTTTTTATTTCAAGAAATCAGTGATCATAAGCAATATCACAATGTCTAAGCAGAAAAAAAGCATAACCACCTTTTTAAACAGGTATCATCAAGCCTTTTTTCAAAAGTTCTTTTTTTTTCAGAAAAATTGTTTTCAGGTTGACTAATGAATTTACATAACAAACGTCTAAATAAGATGTTTAAGAACAATCAGAAAAAAACTTTTGAACTGAATGAGGATTTAGAGCCTTGCATTTTAAAAGACCTACCAAAACCTCTTCTACTAAAATAAACCCTTTGTCTTGAATGAAATAAACTCTCTTAGATTTGATGTGACCTTTTTATTTACCACTTGGACAGAAATTTCTTTACCATTCCTTTCTGTAAGAATAATATCCAACTTTTTTCTCTCATGTATTGGTTCACTATTTGGGCAACAGTTTGATGTGATTTTCGCACCATTTTTTTAATTCGACCCAAAAAGTTTTCATAAGGAAAAGCTGATAGATTATCAAGAATCTCCCAAAAGTTAACGCAATCATCAGCTAAATGAGTCATGCTATGAACATTGTATGTTACAAAAATCTCCGCATACAAAATTTGCATTTCTATAACAAACCATATAAGCAACTGTTTAGCATATGCCACTAACAACTCATTTTTTACCATTTTATCAGAAAGCAGTATGTGCATAGCAATTGAAAGAGAAATAACTAAGTCATAGTTAGTTTTATTTATTTTTCCTTTTTAAAACAACAAGTCCAGCATAAAGCAGAAAGAAATCGAAACTCTGTTGCTTTTCCACTTCTCAAATTCATTTAAAGAGCGTGGTCTACGTTGAAAATTGGATGGTGTATAACTTCACAAATTTATGAGTTCATTTGAAAGATTGACTTATTCTAATACATAAGGGACCTTTACATCAGTTTATTAGAAGTTTTTTAACTACCCCAAGACATATAAGGTGCATATAGTTCAATGGGAATCCAGTTATCATTGGGAAATTTAACTGAACAAGCAGGGAAAGACTCTCAAGTTGGTGACCTTCTTCTTTATACAAATTATTTTTAAAAGCCATGTCAGTACAAATTAAAGCAGTTGTTTCCAATAATCTTACACCATGTTTTTGTGTGCCAACTGCCATACATCTTTCACAGCTATGGTAGCCACTATGCCCTATAATGTATTTAACAAATGCTCTTACAGGCGCATCACAAACAGAAGCTTTAATAGACACCTGCAATTGTTTGTACCCATTAGTTTGCAATTTTTTCATTTCAAGAATAAAATCTTCAAAGTACTCATCCAAATTGTTTGGTTTTCCCTGACCATACCAAATTACAACAGCATTTAGTCCTTTTCTGTTAATTGTAATTAGTATAGGCCAAATGGAAGTCTTTTTACTATTGCAAATAGGTGCACCATCAATACTTACAATTAGATCAAGCTTTTCCTTATTTCCAACTGTTGATATAAAATTGCACTTTCAACTCCAAGATATATATAATCCCTCAATTACACTTTCAACTCCAAGATATATATAATCGCCTCCACTGACATATAAAACGTTAACTTTTTGAAGAGATTTTTGTAATGTCTGCCTGCATTTCCGTATAAATGGAGTAAATTTATTTAAGTAAAATAAAAGTGCATTTAAAGCATCATCTTTTATACAGTATTTTAATGACCACTCATATAAAAAATCTGTTGTTGAAGTTAGAGTATCAATACTACTGTATAAACTATTTTCAACTGCAATGTCGTCAACATCACCATAATTAGATTCAACTTTACTTACACGAAGATATTTTATTCTTTTTTCAGCATATCGTTTTTCTTTCATAAATTCTCTCATGTATAGGCTTCTGTCACCTTTAGGCATTATTATCTTTATTTTATCACATTACAAAAGAAAAAAAATAAACGAATTATTATTCTTAACGGGTGATGCGGAAGTTATCGGACAAATCCTAATTTCATTATTTGAGCATAATAATTAGTTTTTGTGGTTTTGTGTGTAAGCATAAACGTTCTATAAAATATAAACTTTATTATTTGAAACACAATTATTTAAAATGAAGTTAAATGCAGCTGAACGAGAATCTTTTCGAAAGCGACTAAAAATGTTTTTTGTAAATAAACCAAATATAAAAAATGAATAAAATCGTAAATCATTTTGAAAAGGAAGTATTTGCTCGAAGTACAATATATGATAGCCTAAAAAGACTTAAAACTCTTCAAGCGTTTTCTGATAGAAAGCGGCCTGGTCGTCCGACATTCTGAACTAGAGAAAAGAAAGCCGAATTAACGAGACTTGTCAACATTTGAAAAGGGGTCAGTCAGAGAAAAATAGGTATTAAGTTCGGTGTAAATCAATCGACAATTGTTCGTCAGTTAAAAAAAATGAATATCAAATATGAAAAACGTGAAAAGACTCCAAAATACACTATAGAACAACAAATAAAGGCAAAGAAAAGAAGCAGCAAACTAGTTAACCAACTTTATAACACAAAATCGCTTCTAGTCATCGATGACGAAAAATACTTTTGTTTTGCAGGGGACATCATGCCTGGAATTTCTGGATACTACACAAACAACAAAAAGACATGCCCAGAAAGTGTTCGTTTTATAGGAAAAAGGAAATTTCCAAAAAAATTAATAATGTGGATAGCCATATCTGACCGTGGTATGTCCGAGCCATTGTTTCGCACTTCCAAGGCTGTAGCGATCAATTCATCAATCTATTTTAATAAATGTTTAGAAAAACGACTTCTTCCATTTATTTGTTTTAGCCAGATTTAGCAAGTTCTCATTATTCTAAAGATTCTCTAAATTGGATGGACCAATATGTCTATTACGTTGATAAAGAATCCAATCCCACAAATGTGCCTCAAGCACGACCAATTGAAAATTTTGGAGGACATTTGGCACAGAAGGTTTACGAGGGAGATTGGCAAGCTTCAACAGAGCAAGTTTTGATTGATTGCATTAAACTAAAACTACAAGCAATTGATTTAAACTTTTTACAGTCGCATATGAAAGGCGTCAGAGCAAATTGAGATCAATTGCAGATGGTGGTGTTTTTTTTCATATAAAAAATAATATATTTTTATTAAAAGATAAATGCTTTATTTAAAAAAAATATAATAGTAGTTTGTTTTTTTATTTATAAATAAGTTATTGACGTTTTTATTTTGCCAGATAACTTGCGCATCACCCGTTATACAGAAAAAACCGATTTAAATTGCATTTTGTACTATATAATTTAAGTTTGCAGTCAGAATTAATCAGGCAAATTCTTGCAGTCATAAACATTAATAATTTGCTATGATAATAGTAATGTTATTATAATAAGCATTAATAAGCCAAATTTCTGCTAAGTTGTAACTTTTTCATGTTAAATTGTTAAAATAATAATATTACGATGTTCTATTGTCCTCAAATAGTTAAAGAACTTCCCTAATTTCATTAGGATAATCTTAATTCAAGAACAAAAAATCTAATTACTTAATAAAATACATGTTTTTCAATAAAGTTTATATTCATTTCATACCGTAATATAATTAAAAATTGAACAAACGTTTTATTACCACAAAAATAACAAAAAAATCCCAGCAGAAAATGCTATTTGATCAGCAATTTACTGTTGTAAAACGGCTTAATAAATTTGTTTATTGTCAACAGAAAATCAACGAACGCTCAGTGTTTGTAAATAAACGTTGATTTGCTGTTGATAACATTGCCGTTGCTACAACATCCACGTTGATCGACGTTGATTCAACATCAAATCAACGCTTCATTTTTTAGAGGGAACTTATTAGAGTGCATGCATTAACATTTTTTGGTAATAAAAAATATTCACCAGAAATTCTAATTCTAAGGATTTTGAGTATATTGCGAAATCAAAATCTCATTGCAGTCGTATTATAATACAACTGTAGAGAGATTTTTTAATATCCGTGTTCGGCATAATATACATATGCCTCGTGTTATTTAGGATTACTTGAAATAAATATTACGGTATGCACGCTTTAAACTTTATGTTGTATTTAATTTTTAAACTAGCATTGTCCTTAGAATATTACATGGTACCAGAAGTAAAACTGTATTTAATTCAAAATGGAACAACTTAGACCATTAGAGGCCATGAATTTAAATGGCAATGTTTCAGAAAACTGGCGAAAATGGAAGCAGAGATGGAATCATTATAAAATAGCTTCTGGAGTCAATGATAAAAATAAAGATATTCAATGTGCTATTTTTCTTCATGTGATTGGCGAAGGCGCTTTAAGAGTATACGATACATTCATTTTCACAATCGCAGAAAATGATAAATTAACACCTTTAGTTCACAAGTTTGAATGTTATTTCAGCCCAAAAAAAAACATAACTTATGAACGTTATTTATTCAATACATGTGTGCAAGATGGCAGACTATTTACTGACTTCTTGATTGATTTACAAAATAAAGCTAAAACATGCGAGTTTGGAACCCTCGAAGAAAGTCTAATACGTGACAGAATAGTCTGTGGTATCGACTCTATAGTTGCCAGAAAACGACCACTTCGAGACGCTGAGCTCACTCTGGAAAAAACAATAAATTTGAGAGCATATAAAACATCGAAAACACAACTAAAAGCACTCGAAAATACAGGCAGATTCTATAAAAAAACATGGAAACAAAACTAAATTCAACTCCCTAAAGATTGATAGAAATTTACTAAAACCTTGATATTACTGTGGATCACAACATACTACCTCATCTTGCCCGGCATATGGTCTTAAGTGCACAGCATCTGGAAAACTAAACCATTTTGCTAGAGTGTGCCGATCCAAAACTAATCGTTTTAATGCTAATCGTATTAAATAAATTGATCAAAAGGAAGTCAACCTCAACGTTGCAGAGTTATATATTCATCATGCTGCAGCATCGATGGAATGTACTGACGCTTTATTAACAAATATTACAGTCAACAACAAAAATATAACATTTAAATTAGATACTGGAGCCCAATGGAACGTCATTCCATACAACCTCTACAACTCTATTCCTGGAAGGCCTCCTCTCAAAAAAACAATAACTAGACTAAAATCATATGGTGGAAACAATATTCCTGAACTAGGAACTTGCAATCTGACTGTTAAAAAGAAAAACATTTCACGAGTGTGCCAATTTTTTGTTGCTCATTCTGATGTAAAACCACTTCTTGGTCTAAGTTACTGCAAATCTCTTGAAATACTAAACAATAACAATGTTGAAATTGATAAAGCTAACACTTTAAAACATTATGGTGACGTTTTTACCGGTCTTGATTTAGTTAAAGGAAACTATTATATCGCAGTTGCTAAAAATGCAATCCCAGTCATTCATGCACCAAGGAAAGTATCAATGACTGTCCTACCTAAACTTAAAAGCACATTTGACCGACTTGTAAAAGCCACAGTTATCTCAAAAATTTCTAAAACAACACCTTGGGTACACTTAATGGTCATCATAGAAAGAAAAGATGGATCCTTAAGATTATGTATTGATCCGAAAGAACTAAACAAGTCTGTTTTAAGACAATACAAAACCACTCCATCTTCAGAAGAAATCTCTAGCAAACTTCGTGGCAACAAAGATTTTACTGTCATAGACATGGCTGATTGCTTTTGGCATATAAAAGTAGATAAAACTTCTTCAGAGCTATCCACATTTAACACTCCTTATGGCCGATACAAACTCAACCGCATGCCATTCAGCATATCATGCGCATCGGACGCTGCACAGGAGATGATTGAAATTAACTTTGATTATATCCCAAATGTTCTGGCTATCCACAATGACTTGATCATTGCAGCTAAAACAGATGCAGAGCATGATACAATTTTCAAACAAATTCTACAACGAGCTCGTGAGAGAAACATCAAATTCAACCTAAAAAGGATACAATTTCAAGTATCTGAAGTCAAGTATCTTGGGAATATAATCAGCCATGAAGGCATAAGAATCGATCCTGATAAAATTAAAACCATATCTGCATACCCATTGCCTGCATGTCAAGCAGGTTTGCAACGGCTCTTAGGAATGGTGCTGACAATTCATCCCAAATATGTCAGAATTAACAGCTTCCCTCGGCCAGCTGCCTAAAAAGAACATACTCTGGTCATGGAACCATGAACATACCAGTGCTGTGGAAAAAATTAAACAGGTTCTTTCATCTTCTCCTGTACTCTCATTCTTCGACACATCAAAAGATGTCAAGATTCAGGTAGACGCATCTTCGCATGGATTAGGAGACTGTATTATGCAAGAAGATCACCCGATCAGCTATACATCTTGTAGTTTAACTGTAGCAGAACAGAGATATGCCCAGATAGAGAATGAAATTTTAACAATCGTTTTTGCTTGTGAACGTTTTAACCAATATACCTATGGGCGACAGGTCTCCATAGAAAGTGATCATAAACCTCTTGAATACATTTTGCACAAGCCGCTGTCAGAAGCACCACCTTGAATACAAATACTTTTGATAAGACTCCAAAAATATCAAGTTGTAGTGAAGTATGTTCCAGGAAAAGATCTAAACATTGCTGACTCTCTATCACGTGCCCACCTCAACAATTTTGACGAGGATGATAGCCTAAATGAGGACTGCAACGTTATGGTCCGCACTTTAGTTCAAAATCTTCCAATATCAACAAATAGACTAAAGCGATTGCAGCACCACACTAAACTTGACCCTGTGCTCTCTCAAGTAATAAACTATATAACTTATGTTTGGCCCCGAAACTGACAAATACTTTGCAGTGAAGAAAATAAAAATTGTTCCATCAAAAACAACTTACACCTAGCAGAAGGAATAATTCTAAAAGAAAATAAAATAGTCATACCAACTGCTGTGAGACCCCTCATATTAAGACAGCTTCATTTATCACACTTTGGCACCGAAAAGACGAAAGCTAGAGCTCGAAACACTGTTTACAGGCCAGGTCTTATAAGCGACAGTGATAAACTAATACTTAATTGCCAAAAATGCCTTAAATACCGTATTAACAACAAAAAGTAAAAATCATTCAACACAACATTCCTGGCTTACCGGGGAGTAAAGTAGGATCAGACATATATGAGTTGCATGGAAAAATATTTGTAATTGTTATAGACTACTTTTCTAAATTTATTGAGAACAGTGTCATTCCTGAAAAAACGGCATTCTTTGTAATCAAGTTCATGAAAACCATTTTTACTCGTCATGGAATACCTTCAACTCTCCTTGCCGATAACAACCCCTACAACAGTGCAGAGTTCTTTAATTTCTCAAAAGAATATGGGTTCAACTTCGCTCCATCAAGTCCTAACTACCCCCAATCAAATGGTCTCAGTGAAATGGGCGTAAAAATTATGAAGAAAAAACTTAAAAAATGCGACAAGCCTGACCTTGGTCTTCTAGAATACCTCAACATGCCTCTCACAGGTATGGACTAGTCCAGAAATCATCAAAAACAATATCATGATCGGAACGCATCTGAACTCCCAAATCTCGTAGCAAATGACACTGCCCGGATGAAAGAAGATGGAACATGGAAGAAAGTGGCAGTTAAAGAAAAACTAACATTACCCAGATCATACAACGTGGTAGATAAGTACGGAAGAGTATATCGGCGTAATCGTAAACATCTGATTAAAACCAATGAGCAACCATTAGCATATCAGCATGAGCAACTTGATTTACCATACGAATTACCGGCAGCTATCACACCTCCTATATCAAATGAGGAAAAAGCAAACAATGAAATCAAAGAAGCTAAAGTATTCATGAAACTCCATCGACTGAACAGCAGCCTGACGTTCGAAGGTCGTCGAACGTCAGAACTAAAAACAGACGAACGTCGAACGTCGAACGTCGAACTAAAAACAGACCTGCCTACTTGAGGGACTTCATTTAACTGAGTATATTATAAAGAACTTATTTAACTATATAAAATAAACACATTTAAAAAAAATTAAAAAAAAAAAAAAATTTATGGAAGGAAGATGTAATATCCTTGTTCGGCATAATACACATATGCCTTGTGTTATTTAGGATTGCTTGAAATAAATATGGCGGTATGCACGCTTTAAACTTTATGTTGTATTTAATTATTAATATAGCATTACCCTTAAAATATTAAAGATTTTGAAATTGCAAAATACTCAAAAGCCTTAGAATTAGAATTTTTGCTGCACTTTTTTTATTACCAACAAATGTTAATGCATGCATGCTAATAATTTGTTGCAGAACAGTTTTTTTTTATGATCCATTACAATGGAGTGTTAAAAAGCTTCAATAATTTGTAAGTAAGATGAAACTTTATGTATTTGATAACTGCTTGGTGGTTTAATCGTGCATCAAGATTCACAGTGAAAACCTTCGAATTGCGTATACATTTTAAATTTTGAAAGAAACTGTGAAATGGCATAGATATTAATATAATTTTTTCTTTGGATTATTAAACCATCATTCACTCTACAAGATATTACTGGGAAAAAAAAAACTTCTTTGCTTACTTTTTTGCAAAGGTCATCGAAACAACTAAATTCATACAAACCCAAGTGAGTTGAAATTTTATCAGCCTTTACGTTTCGTGTAGATGGTAGTGATTTTTTTGATGTTTTTTTTTTTTTTTGGTAGAGGTGTAGGAATTTGATTCGGCAATACACAGATAAAAATGTTTGGCGGATTTGAATGATGAATTTTACCATAAACTTGAAGCGTTTCATAAATAATTGGACAATGATATTCACAAACATATGTATTTGGGCTGTCTGAAATACTTTCTCTTGGTGTTGCATGAATCCATCTTTTTCTTTCTTGAGGATTACGATTTTTGTTTGGTAGCCGAAAAAAAATTACTTTATGTTTTTTGTCATAGTTGCCATTGCAACCAGTTACACAACATTTAAAGGGCATGACTAAGTTTTTTTGTTGGAATAAAAATTAACTTTTTTAAAATCTAGAAAATATTCTATATATATATATATATATATATATATATATATATATATATATATATATATATATATATATATATATATATATATATATATATATATAAATATATATATATATATATATATATTTTTATTTATTTATTTATTTATTTATTTTTTTCAAAACATAATAACTTTTGTCTGTGCGTGACATTATATGGAAAAAAAATGTGAAAAGAAATTTTTATTATTTTAAAATAACTTTGAGAACTTAATGTAAATTTCGTTAGAATTAGATAGACTTTATTTTTTTTAAAACAAGTCTTCAAATAAATTTCTCTTGCTTTCATTTTCATCACTTGAATTTTCCTCAATTTAAAAATTCTAAAAATAAAAAACAATCGTATCATAAAATTGAGTAATATATTTTAAGAAGTTTATGTGAATATAATATATTTAAAAAATAAATTTTACGGTTTTATTACTGCAGTCTTGCCCGTGACTGAGACAGCATGCAGACATACATTTTAATCCGTTTTTCTTGCAAGAACACATACTAATTCTGCGCATGTTTCTAGACAAAGTTTTACAATCACAACCAATCACATTTATATATTGGTAAGTGCTACATGTTTGTCTGTAGTTATTGAAAAAAGAGAACCATTATCTAATTTCCATCCCCATTCTTTCGGATCTAAGTTAAAAAATTTATCTAGCATTTTCTATTCAATAACCTGAAGATGAACTCTTAAACCATAAAAAAAGCAGCACGATCTATTGGTGGTAACTTTTCTGGCTTAATAATTCTTTCACAAACCATTTGTTATATTTCAAACATCTAAGAAATAATACTATAAAAATATGACATTTTCTCAATCTAAATCTAAATTGTCTCAATCTAAATGAAGGACTTAAGTCCGAAAAGTTAAAATTAAACGTTCAAATGGCTACCGCATTTTCCTAAACAAAGATTCTGCACTTTCACCAAAAAATTCAATAAAAGCCTTTACAGCAGATTCTTTAACTTTTTTTTTGGTTGCCCAGTAATCCAAAATAATTTCAGATACTGATTGTATACTATTCAATTTTTGAAGTATTTTTCAAAAACAACGTTTTCCTTTACCCAGTATTGAAGACGTCGAGTCACATCCTGACTCTTTATAAACAAAAAACAGATGTTCTCTAAAATCCATTATTCGAGGTTGAGCATCTTTTGTTCTCCAGAGTATTTTCTTGCTTTTATGAAAAAAAACTTCATTTAATTAATCTTTCCAATGATACATTAGCATCGTTGCTATATCAGTATCATTGGAAAAAACAAAGCATGTCAAAATTTTTTTGCAACTTCCAACAGTTTAGAGACAATTTTTGTATCAGCATCCCCTTTGTAAATATATACTTCTTGGCCATCTTGTTTAAGATGATCTGACAAAATAAAATTAACAGTGCTTTGTTGTGTGAACTTGATAGAAAACGCATATGTGAGTTCGGAACCTTATTACTTACTTTCATGACAAAATTTTGAAAAAAACCATTGCATTTTGTTCTAATTATGTGTTTATTAAATTTAATTGAAGACCTTTTAATATAACCATTAAATATAATATAAGTGGTGGCATAGTTTTTTCTTATATAGCTGATGTAGGTCGCAACAATTTTTATAAATCTCATACCTTTGTTCCAAATAACTCTGTGGAGTAAGGAACCTCTGTCAAGGACATAAATGCACAAGATGACGTTTGTACTAGACTTAAGTTGGTTGTCAGGAAGAATCACTTTGCGTAAAGATGATTTGTTTGCATTCAGCGTTAGGTTATTTTTAAATAATAGTTGTAAGATATGATATGATCAAAGTATAGTTAAGCGTCATCTCTCTTTCTGCAGTTGCTGGAAACCTATTAAAAAGGAGAGTTGAATCAACGAAATTAGTTTGTTTGTCTAATTTTACGCTATTAGTCAAAACATCCAAAGAAAAAAACGTATTCTTTTTTTTAAACTTTACTTCATTGAACTTAAGACCGTTAAGACAAGTTTATAGATAAACGCCTATGTTCTCAGCCGCGTCGCAGTTGACACGATTTTCATTGACTCACACAACACCCGTAGATAATGAATATAGTTTTCTATCATCAATATTGAATGGATTTCTTACAGCAAAACAGTCATAAAACAACTTACTATTTCATAATCACACACTAATCTTTTAATACCTATTTCTTCATTGTTTTTTATAACTCCGATGCCAAATCCAGGTAGTTTTTGGATTGCTTTATAAACACTTGCAGAATACAGATGCTCATTGTCCATAGATTGCATAAATTTTCATCAAATCCTCTACTTCTTGTTTTTTTGTTTTGTTTTTTGTAATTTATTTTTGTTCCTTTGTGTATTAAACCAACTTTGCATTTTAAAGAATGCATCAGGGTCTGCTCAATTACAAGATCAGAAGATAAGCCATCCCAATACCTTACAAATCGACGCACTGCGTGACGACCATCTAAAAATTGTTGTATAACTCCAGATTTGTTTCTGAAAGATATTGAATTTCTGGCAAGTATAGCCTGGAATACTTGGCATCGTTTTAATGTCCTAATGCGGTAAATAATTAACCATTTTTAAGATTGCTTGAAGATGCAAATACCAGTTACAAGTTCTCTCTGAAACTAAAAGTTCCTATATGGTACCAATGTAGTATATGTACAAGATTCAAAGTTTTGCAGTGCGTGATTCATATGAAGTGTAGGCTAATACGGCACATTCAAGATTTTTTAAAGCATCTAATATACCAACCTGATTAACTCTTTTTTGTTCATATCATTTTGCATTGCCATTTTATAACTGTATTCAAGTCCGGATATATCTCGTTTTGATTTGTCAACTAAAATATCTATAATATGACTCATAAATGCACTCTTGGACCAACATTTGTCCTCTTAAGGCTCTTGCAACAGCTTTTATTTTAAGCATATGTTTTACCGTATCTTCAGAGCAAACTCGCTTTAACACCGTTTTAAGGCCAGTTCCTGCTATTACTTTTCCAATTCTTCCACGAAATTTCATCATTGTGTGAAACCCTCCGAGTCGACATACTATATTGAGGTTCTAATATTTTATAACACCGAGTGTTTTCTGCCATAAAGGCTGATTAAACGTAACGCAGAGAACAACTGTTTTATATTTATTAGCTTTATCAATTATGAACAGCTGGGTAAATATATGCAAGTTTTATCTTAACAGTCAATCATAGGTAAAAACTTGATGGATGCTTTTTCATTAGTTGTTGTTGATTGTGATGTAGTATGCATCATATAACCTGACCAGTGTGGGCGAGGATTATTTTTTGAGCTAAAGAGCCATGCTACATACAAAACAATATCACTCATCTTGGGCGCACTAAATACATCAGATACAAACTTTTTATTGGTTTAAAACTTACATTTAACAAACCGTGATAGCTTGGTCCTTGATAAAGCATTATTTTAGACGACACATCAGATATATTTTTATTAAGACTTGTGTTTCAAACACATTATGCTTTCATAACTGTATTTAGAAGAAGAACATATTCTTCCTCTCTATTCAAAGAACGTTCAATCATTTTGTTAATCAATGGTAGGGACTCAACTTTAGCAATTGCTGAATGCTTGTGGTCTACCTTTTTGGTACAAAAAAAACATTTTGATTTCCAATCAAATACTTCTTCATAAAAGAATCGTAGTTTCTTTCTTGGTACACATAATGATTGATCTTTACGACTATCCACAAACTTTCTTCTTCAGCTATGATAGACTAGTACTGTTGTACTTTTATGCGTGTTCTGTTGCAACTGGAATTTAATATAACTAATAATGTGCAAAAATAACTTATCTGGTATGTTATCTTATCTTAAACCTTTTTTAATAAAAAATATATTTGTTTTTCAATTATACAAAGTATAAATAAATTATTAGAAATGATTCAGCAAAACGTCATTAATGAATACGAGTTATTATGTTAAACTGGTGTTTTAACAAACTGCGCGAAATAAGTTTTGACAAAATTTTTATTAGATGTATTTTATATTGTGTTTTACTTCCATTCTTTTTAGAAAAGATAACTTTATAAGAATTAAACTTTTTCAGTACTTTGATATGTAAAACTATCATTACCACATACTCTCGCAACTCTAAGTTATAGTTCTCATTATTTTTTGTGGTCTGAAACAAAATTAATTTTACTTTTTGGCAAAAAAAACCCCTTTTATGAAAGGGTTATGTACTTTTTTACTGGAGGTTGTCCCTCAAAAAGTGCTTGGTTTTTAAGAAGGTTGTCCCTCAAAAAGTGCTTGGTGGTAAAAGTTAATTTATTTGATACCAAGTTAAATTCCTTAACCTGAATATAGACAAAGTAATAACATTTTAGACAATTAAATAATAAGATTTTATTATAACTTTTTCAATAAATCCATGTTTTGAAAATTCGTTACTTAAAACTTATTAACAGTAAGTAGATCTGCTTTCATTTGATAGTTTTTCACCCTTCAAATATTGTATTGTAGAGCTATTTAGTTACATATAATTATCTAGTATTTGATAAACTTAAAATTTTAATACACTTACCTAATTGTACTCTAATCACTCTGTAGGGTTTTAAAACTTTTCATCGCAAAAACAATCTGAACTATTTCTACTGTATTTTAAAGACTCCCAATCAGATTTGAATAATTTTATAAATGCATTTATAAATTGTTCGACGCCATTGACCTTTTATTTAGTTGGAAAAAGACTAGGTTTAAAGTGTTAGGAGCGTTAGCTAATAGGATCTTTTTATATACAATTTTGAGCTTTACAAATATGTTTTTTCTAATTTTTGAGTGACTAGAACAACCAACCAAAAAAGTGATGTAGTCATGTTAAACAACACAAAGAGAATAAATTAAATCAAACACACTATAACAGGTTTAGCAAATTTTGACGCATGACACTTTAATGAATACAAACATTCATTAAAGAATTAGAATACAAAATTGAAGTTTCAATATTTCAGTTTACAAAATATTTTAAAAGTTTTTTGTTTTAACTAAAAAAAGTTAAAAAAAAAGTTTAATATCAATATATTTATGTTTAGCAAAAAAAAAAAAATGGAAAGCCTAAATGAGAAGAACTTCGGTGGATACGATGCGTATTTTATAAGTGAACTTTTAGATGAACATGAATGTCCTGTATGTAAAATGGCTCTTCGTAAGCCTATTCAAACAAAATGTGGTCATCGACTTTGTTTGTCATGCGCAGACGAAATGAGAAAAAGGTATTAGTTTTTGTAGATTTAAATTACAAGTAATGTGGCATGCATATAAAAATACATTTAATAGACTACATATTTCCGAACTAGGATGCATACACTAGACCAAAATATGTAAAATTATTGTTAATGCTTCCTTTTTTTTGTGTCGACGCTAACTCATCGTTGATCTAATATCAACTTTAATTTTAAAAACAGCTTGATTTGTTATATTGATCCAATGTTTTATTTATTTTGCAAAAGTTGATTTTTTTACAATATGAACACAACATTGATCCAATATATCTGACCCAATGTTCATTTAATGTAAATAGGTTTATTTTTATTCAATGTATAAAATGTAATTTGGATGTATAAAGTTCAAGAGTATTCTTTGGTAGCTATGTGGTTTCTTTTTTTAATCAGCTCTTAATTATATTAATTGTAATTATGTGTGAAGCGGTTTTTAATGCTGATTATTGTTGGTAGTCTGAAACAAAAGTAATTTATTTGAAATGAAAAAAAGTTTTTGTTTCAACAAAGAAAATTACAAGCTTAAGGTGCGTTTCCACTCATCCGTTTTTCTATGGGAACGGGAAAATAATCACATGAGCATGCGCAGTTTTCCTTTGGACAAATAAAAACTTTTTTTACGGATGCTCACGTGATTATTATTTCCCTTCCTTTCCTTTTCCCGTTGAAAAACGGATGAGTGGAAACTCACCTTAACCGGACATGGATTCAGCTATAAAATTATTTGATATATTTCAAACGTATGATGGAACTTCGGACGTTGCCGTTTAGATACAACGACCAAAAGTAGTTGAAAAAACTACTTTCGGTCGTTGTATCTAACTATGTAAAACTGCAATAAATTTTTTCAAATTTTCTTTAAAAAATTTAGTATATTATGCTTTAAACGCTAAAGGTAAGCAAGATAAAGGGGAAGTTGAGCGTTGTTTGTTAGCAGCATTTTCTGTAGATGCTTATACTGCATACAAACTTTTTATAAAACGATAACTGAATGTTGGTGAGAAATGTCTTTTTGGCATTAAAAAATAAGGTATGAAAATTATCAATATTTGATAGTGTCAAATAGAAAGTTAAATGGAAATGGAGGAGTAGAGAAGGCTCCAACCAATTATTTAACAAAGTTTCTCAATACAACATACCAAAACATGCAAGTGCAGAATCCAAAAACAAACTAGAAGATTGGATTAGTCGTAAATAGTTAATTGAAGATGACGAAAACAAAATAGAACTCTCTAAAGGGAAAACTCTCTTAATGGTTGTTATCCAACGAAATAAAGATATAAAATCAGACATGTTTTGGACAGAAGAGGGCAGTTTTATCAAAACGTAAAACAAGAGTTGACTCGACTTAGTATTGGATTAAATGTTGCGCCAGTTATTATGAAATATCTTTGAGTGTCATAAAAGATGAAGATGATTTGGTGAAGTGGAGAGTATCCGCCAACATTGACAACATTTTTGTCAATGAAATAATAGTATGCCTCTTATTTGTTAACAGACATTTTGAAAACTTTAGTTTGGAGAGTAAGGAAGGGGGGCAGATTAGATATAATGGGGCTCGTGTATTGAGATTGTGTGTGAGCAAGGTTGGTGGCAAGCTTATGTAGTCCAGCGGGAATTGATTTGAAGTGATTTCGAAAAATTTAAACCGAAGAGTTGTGTTTTGCATTTGTGAGCAGCAAAGTTTGAAAGTTGCAAGTCTTCCCAATTGTGTCTTATTTTAGTTTTAACTTTTTACATTTAGTTTATTATGAAACATTAACTAATTGAGTTATAATTAATGAACTTTAATGCGAATGTTGGTGTAAAACTTTTATCCGCGTATTTTTATACATAATGAAACGTAAATAACTTATTTTTTAATTTTTATAATTTTTTAGACATGTTTGGGTCCTGTAAAAATGGGTAGTTTTATATAAAAGCCATATATTTAGATTTAAAAAACGTGGTTGCAATTTGCTTAGATTTAGATATACACATATAGAAATATTAAAAAGACGTTGGAAAAATTTAGTTTTGTTTTTCTTCACATATTTTTAATGACGCATTTTTTTGTTACTCAACAAAAAATGCTGTCTTTAAAACGGTTTATGTTGATTTTTCAAACTTATTTTTCAAATAAGATAGGAACTAATTAATTTTAAACTTTTTTATTTTTGAGTTAACTATTATTTTTTTATAAGCCATCTCGAGCTTGATGCAGTTTAATACCAAAAATGCCAGTTTGTGTTTGGTAAAGACAGTTTGCAGTTTTTTGAAAAGAGTCGTTTTGTTTGATAAAATATTAGAACAATGAGGTTTGGAATAAAAAGTTAAAAGTGTGTACTTCAATAGGTTTATGCAAACAGCTAATGGTGATTGGGCTGTACGTGGTGACAAGGGTATTGTGTGATTTGATACCAGTTCTTTGGCGATCGGCGCTTTTAAAGTTTACTTGTTTAACTTAAACAAGTTTAAACATTTCATTAAAAAAAATTATTTGTAAAATATAACTAAAAACAAACTTAGAAAGTTAGTTTATTTTAGAATTACAAAAATATGTTTAATAAAGCAGTTAATTTTATTAATTTCGCTGTAATAGCTAAAGTATTAAAAAAAGCAATTACTACATTAAAATCAATGGTTTCCGAACTTCCTGACAACAGTTGAAAAAATGGGCTTGACTTGTAATTCAATTTTATCAGGTTAATATAACATGTTTTTAGACAAGTCTTCCCAGGTAACGGGTGCAGTTTTTTGTCTTGTATGTCCACGCATGACTATAATATTTTAGACAATTTGGTCTTGGCCGATTGCGAGTCCTTAAGGCGTTGCGGAATAAACTAAGTTTCAAAAACAAAGAAAACAAAATTATTTTTTGCGTCACTAATAACCATAAAATATTTGTTAATTGTAAAATCTCTCTTTTTATTGCACAATTTAATAAAATCAAGTATTTTCTTTGAATCGAGCTATTACAACACTATTTTGCACGTAAGTTATGTTAAATAAAATGATTTCATGAGCAGCCGCGGCGCAGTGGTAGCGCACTTGCCTCAGAAACAAAGGATCCTTGGTTCAAACCCCACCTCTGTGCAAGTTTTGCGACATCGGTTAGGAAGAAGACGTAAACTTCCAATAAAATGCTCAACCGCGGTGCTCTGTTATAAGACCGAAAGGACTTCTTGCACCACCTCAAAAAAAAATAAAAAAAACTTACTATAAAAAAAACTACCTAAACCTACTTACTATAAAAACCTACTTACTATAAAAAAAACTACCTAAAAAAACTACCTAAAATTAAAAATAACTTACCTAAAAAAAGTACTTCAAGCGTACTTGAAGTTTTTTTTTTTTAGGTAAAATTTTACTTATATAATCAAATATTTTTACGTTCCAAGGTGGTCCAGTAATTTGAGACTTTAAATACATTGTTTAATATGTATATTATCAAAATAAATTTGGTCCATAATACGCGGATTATATCTGCCTGGTCTCTAATATCGATTTTTTCAAATTAACTGATGTATTCAATTTTATGTGGCGAAAAAATAATACGTACTTTGTTTTAAACGGCTATGTAATAATTGCAGTGAGTCTAGATTAGTGTTATAAACTTGTTTTAATATTAATACATCTTAAAATATCTATTAATAAGATTTTGTAAGTGTAATTTATGTTTTTATATACTTAAAACATTAAAATATTGATATTTATTCATATATAAAATAAGAAAACTTGAAGTTTGCTAATCCTAATATGTTGGGTGCAATTGTAAATGGTACGAACTTAACTGCACATAATAACTTGTCTAATGTTATAAACCATCTTTGATAAAGGTGGAATATGCAAAAGCTCTAAAATTCGTTTCGAAGAGAATAACAAACACTGGGTACAAAATGAACCGATATCGGTTCAATTTGTAATTGGTAAGAATATTCTTTTAACTGCCTTCATTGATAAAAATAACTCTGCTCTTATTCAATTGTAGTGTCCAGACCCCAGGTGAATTACGATTCTTCAAGTAATAAAACAAAGATATGAAGTTTGGCACCATTAGTTGCATCTTTTTTATCTTCCTAACTATTGCTTGCATCGGATTGTAGTTTGCACCAAGGTGGTAAAGAAAAAGAAGCCAAAGCTGCTTTACAATTATTAGAATATATGAGTTTTTGAATAAAAAATAATTTTAAACCAAAATTTTTATATTATTATATACAAAAAAAGGTTTAAGGTTTAGGTTCTTTTTTATATGGATGATATATTGGTTTCCTGAAATAATAAAAAAAGAACTAGAACTGCATAAAAACACCATAGATTAGTAATATAATATGTGTTTAATTTCTTAAATGCATAAAATCATTTTTCAGAATGCCACATTTATATTAGTCTTGTTTATAACTTTGATAATTTAAGAAATTTAACATGTTATCTTAACCGTGATATAATCGTGAATACCGTTATCAGTTATTCCAGGTATCACAATCAAGCTAATAAAAATTCTTAGTACCTTTACATTTGTAGTGTAATAATAATGAATGCTGTAATTATGGGAGTAATCAGGTAAAGTTATTACTTTAGAACAGTTTATCTTTATTATGGTTAATAAAATATGTGGTTGCTAAGCAATTTAGGTATCCATAGCAACCCAAAATTAAATCTAATTTCACCATTGATAGCGCAACCTTATATTAGCTAACAGTGCAGTCTTTTTAATATGAGGAGTTATTAGTTTTGTCCAGTAAGAAGTAAATTCTGCCCCACTGTGAATTGCATTTTAAAAAATTTGACTTTTTGTGTATTTTTTAAATAATAAATATTAAGTTAGAAATTCTTACCTTGATGAAACTTTTTATTTAATACCGTTTTCTTTCGTTTAAAACAACAATCTTTCAAATTATGCGATTGAAATTAGTATTTTCTGAGGTGGTGCAACATTGTATTTTTATTTTGGATTATCTGCATTTTTTATACTTTTGTAATATATATGTAATCAAAATAAGAAACGTTTTTCTTTTTTTAGAAATAAGGGAGTCTTAATTTGTCCATTGGACAATAGCATTTTGGATTCCAGCGAAGTAACTATTTTTAACTTAGTTTATTAATTTTAATTTTTGAAATCAGTTTATATAAGTTATTGTAATTATATAGAAAAATCTATTTTTTGTTTTTCAAAAAATGTGTCTGTTACTAACAATTGATAAAATGTTTTCTCATAGATTTTTTCCGATGCAGCTATTGAAAGAGTTATAATGCAATTAAAAGTTAAATGTAGTAATTTTTCAAGTGGTTGTGAATGGACCGGAGAACTAAAAATACTTAATGTATGTTAATTAAATTTTATTCAAAATTAATTCATGCAACAATTTTACTAAATCTCGGTGTTGAAAAGCCTAAAAACATTCTTCATTAATGTTTTTTTTTTAGTATGACTATTATTACTATTTGAAGAGCGTTTTGCTAAAAGAGTTAAAGCGTTCATTTCATTGTTTTGGAAAAAAAATACAAATCTAACTGTCTGGCAAAATATGTTTTGAAAATCAATAGATTTTTAAACGTAAACAAAGTTGATGAAGAGTTTTTTTATTCATATTGACATAGTTTGAGTACTTTTTTAGTCAAGAAACCGAACCTTTGAAAATCACAATTTTGGAACAATAGCTTAGTTGCATTTTTAAAACTCGCTCTTCACTTATAAATGGAATTGTAAAATATAAGTGATTTTATAACAGTTTAACTGCAGACCAAAGTTTTTTGATTTACTATGGTATTCTACTTGATGACAACTATGACAAGATTTTTAACCCATATGCAATAAAACATAGAGGGATAAATGCTACGATTTAAAACAGTTTAGCAAATTTTTTAAACTTAATGTAACCTAATAATTAATTATAATGTAATCTAATAAGTAGTTAATTAGTTAATAGTTAAGTTAATGTAATCTTATAAGATTTTATTGCATTTAAAAAAATTATTGTTTAAATGTTTTAAAGTGGTTGTTCTTTTAGATAACTTTGTAGAGATAAAAATATTATTTATAAAAAAAGGCTATTTTAAAAATTATTGTTATTTTAAAGTAATTTAAATAAGTTCTTTTTTTTTAAGAAACATTTGGGTTCTTGCGAATATCAAACATTAAAATGCCTTAACATACTGTGCTCTACATCACTTTTGCACAAGAATCTAAAAGAACACATGGAAAAACATTGCGTTTATCGTTCGGTTACCTGTCAAAATTGCAAACAGAAGATTATTTTTCGTGAGAAGCAAGTAAAAGCACTCATTTATTTTACTTCATTTTTAATTCTGCTAATACTTATATTTTGTTTTCAAAAAATAAAATTCAACTTGAAGTTTGTTATCACACACACACATGAACACAAACACACACACACACACACACACACACACACACACACACACACACACAAACACACACACACACACACACACACACACACACACACACAAATACACAATTTTTGAGTTTTTTAAACACCTTCTGGACTTCTTACTCGGGCTAGTTATGGCTATATCAAAATATTATAGCGTCTGCATAATATTTTGATAACCACAACATACTTTTATAAAATGACCACGTTCCTGAACTTTGACAAGACAAAAAAAAAAAACTATAGGAGTTTCTAACTTTTGCCGTAACATACAATAAAAGTGTTTGTAGCGAGAAAACTCAGACCAGATATTATTTATTCTCCTAAAAGTTACGTTTGGTTGCCAGATTTGAAATAAGATTTAAATTAAATGCGTTGTTTAGGTCAAAGGAACATCATAGTTCAATAATATGATCTGTTTTGATTTTTATAGGCAGTTTTTCAAAATTCATCGAATCATAAATTTTTAAACACAACATTTTTGTAAATTTTTGGTGAAAGTTTACAGAAATGTTGCCTTTTGACGACTTTATTTGAGTAATATGTACAAGAACAGATTAGAACTAGGATCTATATTGGGTTGAAGTACTTTTTTTCATAAATTTTTAACAAAAATTAACTTTATGCTGTCTAGCAAAGTTGATTTAAGTTGACTCAAAAATAGTTTTATTTAAAATCATTTTTAGGGGTAGTAAAAAAGTTTTAAAAATTATATAAAAAAGAGAAAAATGCGGTATGATGCAGTAATGGTGTAGTGGTAGAGTGCTCTCTTCATATACGAGAAGTTCCGAGTTCGATTCCCACCACGTCCGCGCTCAACTTGTTTATCCGCACAGCGTCAAGGTTCGTCAAGGTTCGTGTTTCGAAGTTATAGAGTTTAGAGAGGGTTATAACAACAATTGAGTAGCGTCTTAAATAGCCTTCTCGGTCTTGGGGATGTGAATTAACATATATATATATATATATATATATATATATATATATATATATATATATATATATATATATATATATATATATATATATATATATTAGTAGAAAATCACTTAACAAAAAAAAAAAAAAAAAAAAAAAAAATTTTGTTAAGTGATTTTCTACTAATATATAATTGCTCTGTTATTTTAAGAACATTGAGCACTCTATTGTGTAGAATACTTTTTAAAGTTGTTTAAATATATATATATATATATATATATATATATATATATATATATATATATATATATATATATATATACTTTTTTTTCTTTTTTTTTTCTTTCTACTACTCGGTTTTTTAATAACAGTAAGCATTCATTTTATAAGTTATGAAGTTTTGAGAAGCATATTTTTAATATGTGGATTTGTTGAAGAAACGGTGGTTGAAATATTGTTTTTCTTCACTTTTTTTATTGATATAATTTTAAGCAATATGTCAATAACGAGTAATAACATTATTGTAACTGACCGTGACTTTAAGGGATGCAAAGTTGAATTAATTTATGATATTTTAAATTTAATGAATTCTTTTTAAAAAATCTTGTATGCAAGTAAGTATGCATTTAAGTATGAATTTACCTTACTGTTGTGCTGAAATAACCAAACTAGGTTGCTAACTTCGTTATTTTTAAGTATTTATAAATTTATCTTTAAAACAAACTGTTTAGCTCCGCTCGCTTTTAGATAACTACGAAGAGACTAGATAACATCAGTTATTAAATCAGTAAATACTAAGAAATACCTGAAATACTGAAGAGAGAGAGATAGACAGAGTGAGAGAGAGAGAGAGCGAGAGAGAGAGAGAGAGTTTGACGGGGTTTCTAAGACACTGCGTTAAAAAAAGTTAAAAAGATACACAATAAATCATTAAAACTTATTAAAAAATTTAATATGATCTAACCAAAAAATTTAATATGATCTAACCAATCTTGTAAATTTTTTTGTAAAATACAGTAAAATCTTGTAATTTTTTTTGTAAAATACAGTAAAACTCAAATCATATCTAAATTTACTAAATTAAAATCATTTTTTAACATGATTTTTATTTAGTAGACAAACTAAGAAATTAATTAAACAATTACAAAATCGTTTTTAAAAGGAAATAGTTTAATTAGATAAGGTTTGAATTTATATAAAAAATAATGTCATTTAGTATACGAAAATTATTATTAGTTTCGATGAAAACCTAATAAAATATGAAGTGACTAAGATTAAAACTATAAAAGTTCTCTAAAAATTAATTCCTTTTGATAATAATAATAAATTTATTAGTCGCAATATCATAAAATATCAGAAAGAATTTTAAGAAATAAAAAAAGAGTAAAAAATCGATTAATAAAGTTCTAATTCAATTTAAATATTAAAATCTTCTTAGATTGATGATGCTAAAAGAATTACGAAAAAAAATTGAAATTTGTAACTTGGAAAAAAATATTATAATTAATTGTGGTATTATTATTTAGATTCTATAATAAGATTCATACTTTTATTTGCCGGGGCCGAAGCCGTAGCCGGGGCCAGTTTGCACTAATTCTTATATTTAGTCTTGTTTCTAAAATATACACCAAAAAAGATAATACAGGATATTTACACCTCCTGCCAACTAAACTTAGTGACACCGCTTGACTAGTATAGATCAAAATCTTATCCTATATGTTGCCAAGTAATAATATTTTAAAACACAGAAATAACATCATAGAAACATTTATAAACTATAAGTGCATAAAACGTAATTATTGAAAACTTTAAATAAGATCATTCAGAAATACAAAATAAATTGTGCAATTTTTTTTAAATAACAATAATGGTTACTTTTATTAATAAATATTACACCAATGTTGCAATTCTCAACGTTCTTTGATATAGTTTTCGATGGTTGCGGTTATATGTGTTTAAAAGTATCTACAAACCTAATATTTTTTATTTTTATCAGTCAGCTATATAAACAAAAATTTTCTGTGTAATCATGCTTTCAAAATTGTTGACCTATAAAGCAAAAGTTCGAGGAAAAGATGAAAAAGTTGTTAAAATTTTCGCATTTAAGCGCAAACCGCACTAGATATAAACAAAGATGATAATTTGGATTTTAAGATTTCGAATAGCTACTGGCTTTTTCATTTTTTTTTTCATTTTACAATTGTTAGTTATTGTTAAATTAGATTTAAGAAATTATTTTCCATCCACCCTTTCATCAAGATGGCGTCCGTCCGCCCTCCCTCTCGTTTATTAGACTTGGAACAAAACTGCAACCAACCCCTCCCTCTTTTTGCATTAAATACGCGGAACTATTTAAATCTGGTTAAAGTATGGAAACTTTCATAATTTAATATTAAAATTTCTATTTATTAAAGCTAAAGGATTAGTACGTATCTTACATACGTAAGCAAAAAAAGACAAAAACCCAACTTAGGGATTCTCTAAATATTACACAACGCTAAGTTTAGTTAAAAAACGGTAGTAAAAGATCTTAAGTTCTTTAACGCGACAATTATTATTAAACCTTTGCGCACTAGTATTTGTCACAGGTACTGTCATCCATCAATTTCGATACCGTACCTCACAACAGATTATGTTTTAAGCTAACCAGTTATGAATTTAACAGTAAAGCACTTAGATAGTGCAATGATTTTGTATGTAAAAGAGTGCAACCTGATATCTGGAACAGTGAATTTTCAAATCGGTTACCAGTTGCAGGTGGAGTGCCACAAAGCTCTGTCTTTGGTCCGTTTATGTATACTGTTTAGATAAACGACTTACCGAATGAGTTTTCAACTAAGTGTAAAATGTATACTGGTTATTTAAAACTAATTAACATAATTAGATCATTTTCGGATATACGACTCAAAATAATTGAATATAGAAAAAACTCAAAACAAATTAATGACATGGTCAAACTAAGGCTTATAAAATTTAACGTTAGCAAATCTAAACGCTCGCATGTTGGTAGCAAAGATAGTAGTTATCATATACACAATGTATGATTAGATGTTAAACAGAGTTTAAAAACCTGAAACAAAAATGGAAAAAGATTTAGGTTTCAAAAGACTTATAATGGTCTATTCATGCTAGTTATATGTTCAGTAAAGCTTATAAAATATTAACAATAATAAAACATTCATTTAAAAACGTAGATATAAACGCGTCTAAACCATTATACACCTCTCTTGAAAGAACGCATCTAAACAACACAACATCGGTGTGGTAAGTTTACTTATACAAGATAAAAAAAAAACGAAAAAATACATATTAAAGCATAACCAACAAAACGTTTTTAAGGAAAAAACTATGAAACAAGACTAACCTATTTTAAATTAACAGCTCTTGAATAAAAAACCGCATTGACCTAATAAAATTTTACGAAAGGGTAATTTATGTAGATAATTTAACTCAGAATACCAACCTTATTCAATAGTTTTATATACAAGATGTCATAATATTATGCTTCGTGGACGATTTGTGCAGCCGTGGCGCAGTGGTAGTGCACTTGCCTCAGAAACGTAAGATCCGTGGTTCAATCCCCACCTCTGGGTAAGTTTTGCGACAACGGTTGGGAAAAAGGCGTAAACTTCCTATTAAATGCTTCTCCGCGGTGCTCTGTGATAAGACCGTAAGGTCTTCGTAGCCCAACGGGCATTGGAACATTTAATCAACGTTTAGTTAGTGTTCTTTCTAAACGTTTAGATTTAATTTAGTTTCGATCTAGAACGTAGGTCAATCGAATGTTCCATTTTTTTAAGATTATTCACCTCCCCAAGGCCCGAGGGGGGCCACTACAGTCGAGGAGGCTACTCATTTTTTTTGTTTTTTTTTATTTTTTAGTTGTTTTTCGTGGTGCAACCCTCTCTCAACTCTTTAACTCCGAAACACGAACCTTGCCAAGCAAGGCAGCTGCGCGGAGAAACTAAGTTGACGGCGGTACTTCCAGGGACGTGGTGGGAGTCGAACTCCGAACCTCTCGCTTACAAAGCGAGCGCTCTTACCACTACACCACTACCGCATTTAAACTATATCTAAATGGTTAGTTTTAAATGTTCTTTAAATTCAATCTAAATCTTTCGTTTTGAAAGCATTCCGAATTTTATAAATTCAAATTTCTTTAATTTGTGCTTCTTTAAATAAATTAGCGCCGTAAAGTTAAACGTTGCAGCGCGTTATCTAAGTCATAAACAAATCAAACGTTAAAAATATTTTTTTTTTATATATTAGTCAAAAACAAATGTACATAAATTTTTAAGTATTATATTGCATTATCGTCATCATCATCGTCATCATCACAATCGTCTCCAGGTCGATCAGCGTCGTCTTTGGTGGAATCAAGCAAACCAGCCTCTGCGTCCTGAAAACTGAAAATATGTGCATAGCCTTTCCCAGTTCCACCTAATCGGAAGGGAGCCATTCTAAGGTGGGAACCAATACACGAATGTATTTCTGATACAGAAGACGTACAATCTCGTTTCAAAACACATTCTACAAATAATAAAAATAACTCAATCTAAATCATTTATTCAACAATTTTATAAAGCCATAGTTTTATAGATTTAAATTTTTGTTAAACTAGTACAGTGTACACTGAGTAGATATAAATTACACTGAATTTAAATTTAATTTTATTTAAAAAAATAAAAAATACACATATTTTACCGACAACAAGTTGACACAGAGCAGTGTCTCTAAACGGAAGCTTTCTCAGAGAACCTTTTCCATCCATACTCAAATGAGACATAACAAAATTTGTAAAAAGTCTTTTCAATAGATTCTTTGAAGTATCTTTAATTGATGATCCTCCAATTCGTGAAAGAAGGCGAATCTACAAAGAAATTATTCATAAACGCTACATTTTATTAGATATAAGATTCCAATTAGAATAAAAGTCAATCCACCTTAGTAAAAGTAAAATATATTTTGTGACATCAAAAATAACATTTTATATACGTTTAAAACTTTTCTGGTTGTCTTTACTGAAAGTAAAGATAAAAATATTTAGCTATACACTTACTAAAATTGTTCGATTAGCAAGAACTCCACATTGCTCCTCTAAATTACTGTACCCATCCAATGTTCCAATAGCTCCACCAATAACCTCTAGATGGACTTGAGCAACAGGCTCTAAACTTGGTATCGTCATCGTTTCCACTGCTATCCGTAAAACTTTAATTTCGTTGGCCATATTTGATAATTGATAGAGAACTTTTCGCTGAAACTCTGTAAAATATAAATTTATTTATATAATAAAAATAAAAAAAATAAACTTATAACTTTCCATATTTTGCAGTTATAGGTTGATAACAGATAATTTGCTTAACTGCAGGGCAACTGCAGTGTCCACCGTAAAAAAAAAGCACTCAAATTAGAAAATATGTTATTAAATAATATGTAAATAAATAAGGTTTGATATCTTACTCCTATTATCCATTTCATTTTCTTGAGGAGCAGTTAATACACTCAATATCTTGTTTGAATGAAACTTTTATTCAATTGAAAAGGTGGTACTGAGAGTTTCACTGCAATAAAAATAACGATACAAGTACAGGCTTTTTAAATATATATTATATATAAAAAGCATTATATTTAATATTTATAAATATTTTTTTTTATAAAACATTACATTTTTGCAGTTTATACGTCAGACCTTAATTACTATACTATACAACAACATACTATATACAAATATTAACTAATATCAAAATAAGTTGAGAGTGTTTGAGAGACATAAATGGTACTAAAACAAAATGAGATAATGGTTTCTTTAGGTAAAAATCTTGAATAAACCTAATAATTATAATTTATAAATCAAAATCATAAATGCAATTAAAGTGAAAAATTAAATATTACTTGATAGTACATTGTCTTTCGATATGGCAGCTCTGCGCCTGTATATTGGTATCTTTGAATTTAATATCCGGGCTAACAAAAAAAGAGAGTTTGATAGGGCTGATTGGTTAGCTACAATGTCAACAACTATATAGTTAAATTATGCTTGCAAAGTTATTTTCAATGTAAATTAATTAAAAAAATTGCTTTGCACGTTTATCTTAAAAGGAAAATGACACTAAATATGTTCATAAGTAATAAAAATTACTAGGTCAATCTATAAGTGAAGAAGGTCTATATCAAAGATATAAATTTAGACATCTTACTTGATTGATCAATATTATTGTCTTTTGTTATTGTAGCCATGCTTGATTAGAATAAAGGTATCTTGGAATTACTGCTTAAGAGACCAGGTGACTGTTGAAGCGGCGAAGGTTTATCTAAAATGTAAATCCTAACTTATATTGTTTGAGATATAATCGTAACAAATTACTATTAGTATTCAAAGAAATAAAGACAATTTAATAAAGACAACTTACATGCTTGATCAATTTTGAAATTTTGTGGTACCATATCCACAATCTTTTTGTTCAACGAACTGTTTAATGCTAACATTTTGCTTAGTTTAGCAGGTGGCTGTGGAAATGCAGATAGTTTGACTATTTTAAAAATAAATTACAACTACAGTAAATGTAAAAAATTATTATAAATAACTGTTTTATTAAAAAACACATACACATAATAATGCTATGGCTATTATTATCACCAGGGCTTAAGGCAGAGGTTCAAATACTTCAGCTACTGCTCCACTTCTTATAAAATTACTACCTGTTGGTAGCACCAACATCAAAGCTCTGATTATAAATATTATTTCTTTGCTCCTACTTACATCATACTTATTATTATGTTTATTGTAACAAATTAGCTAACTTGTCAATATTCTTACTTTTTGCATTAACATTAACATCTACTTCTTTCTCGCCTAAATTATAAAAAAAATGTTTTAATATAATTGTATAAATTAGCGTTAGTAATATTAACTCCAAATGAAAAAATAAGTTTTATTTCAATTAGAATAATGCAAAATTATAAATTATTAATTACTTGGTAGTTATTATATTTTTTATGTATTATTTGGCAGTTTATATATTTTGTAACATTATTATCTATATAGTTAGAAGTTTCAGGAGAAATAGGTAGAGGTAGAAACAGAATAACTTGGAAAGAGTGTGTTTCAGATGATATGAAAAAGCTACATTTAAGGAAAGAAGATGTTCAAGACAGTGTATGTTGGAGAAATGGCATTATGAGAAACGTCCAACCCGTGCAAGCACGGAAACAAGGACGCTAAAACAATAATGATGATATAAACATAAACTAATTAAAAAGAACCTTCAAAAAAAGTTGCAAAGTCAGCACGCTTGCGCTTTTTTGTTAACTGCTGATCATTCTTCAGCTGATCCTCTTCTTCAGTTTCTGTTGTTAAATTGTAACTATTACAATCCTCGTAGCAATCTGTAAAATAAATAACAAAACTTATCCAAAGCAGATATTGCCAAGTAAATTTTTTTAACAAGTAATGGATAAATTATTTAACATTTTACAAATGTAAATTATAAAAAATAACAACTCAATAATATATGAAGCTGTTGTCAAAAAATAAACACCAAACCTGACGTAATTTTTATTTTTATTAGTCTAAAAAGCCGCCAATTTTCATTAGGTTTTACCCCTTCCTTCATTAACTTAAACGCATTCATTTTGGATGGTGGCCACATCACTACTTTTCCTTGCACCCATGCGGAAGGCAAGACTCCTTCTTCTTCACGATTGTCTTCTACCAAACAGCCCGGTGATATGACATTTTGCTAAAATGTTATTACTCTTTTTATTTGTAAAAACTGTGTTAAAAGTGTTTTAAATAAGTTTAGCCATTTACTAATACATACTATACAATACTATTTTATAGATATATTTGTTTACTTATTATTATTATTAACACTTGCTCCAGCTAAACAAGACATCAAGAGAAATTATTAGCAGAAGAGAACGTTATAAAAAATTTTCTATATATTTATTACTCTTTAAAATCTAAAAGAATAATATCTTTTTAATTATTATAATTAATGTTAAGATTTACAATAAAAGTAAATGAAATCAAAGCAAAATAATATTTTTTTAAATATTAAAAAGTTAAAACAAAAACAAAGGAAAATATACTCATAATCTAATATAACTTAAATAGATTAACAAATTGACTTGCACCAATAAAATTAAAAAAAAAAAAGACTTCCTCTAAATATGAAGATAAAAAATATATAGCTGATATGAATATGAATATGATATAAATAGTAAGATAAAAAATATATAGCTAAAGAAATTCAGTCCTATTGCTAATATACAATTAAACATCTTCATTAAATTAAAAAACATATTAAGCATATTAAACATATGTACATAAAACATAATAACAACTAATTAGAGTGATAAAGCCATAATAAAATAAGAGTGATAACCATAATAAAATAATTAGTAAAATAATTTAACACTCTTTTGAATGAAGAAGAGGCATCAACACAAAACCGCCATTACAGGGAAGCTTTAGAACCTTTCTCTCAATTTCTGTAAACTTCACATTTTTTGATTTTGAATGCTTATAATGATTGTTCACAAAATAAATGTCTAGGAGGTCAGAGGAGCATGGCTCAATGAAGAATGGATGCAAATTAGCAAAACTGAATATATAACACATACATGAATCTTTTTGAACTTCATATATTTCTACAAACTGTCTATTTTTTAGTTGAGCAAACGAATCTCTATACGCTGTTGATAATTTAAAAACTGGGTTTGTTGCATTTGCAATGTCAGAGTATTTATGGACGTTTTCATATTCTTGAATTCTTTTTGCTACTTGTACAGCAGGATTTGAAGAACCTCTCACATATCTCTTTAACGTTTGCAAATAATTTTCAAAGGGAAAAGCACTGATATTATCAAGCGGTGAATTAAAAAATTCTACATCATCTCCTATATGCAGCAAATGATGAATATTATACACAACAAAATAATTACCATATAATTGTTGAGAATTTTCAACAAAATGTCTAAGCAAATCTTTGGCATAGTTCAACATGTTATTTCTTCTGTCGTTTGATGGTGTGAGCAGAATTGATGCAGCGACAGAAAGTGTTAAAAAATGTTTGTAACGCTCAGGATCCAAAATTCCTTTCAAGACAACAGGCCCTGTGTATAATAAGAATTGCCGGAATTCAGTGGCCTTCCATCTATCTAGGTCCAATAAAGATCTAGGGCGTCTAGCAAACTCACTTGGTATGCATTTTCGTAGATCCAAAAGGTTTTCCGAAATTTGCAATATGTTATTGTTGCTTAACTTAACTTTTCTATCACCTTTTTTCAAAGCTTGAAGTATACGACGCATGACACCTAAGCAGATCAAATGCATATAGTCAAGTGGGAATATGCTGATACATTGGTCTGTTATTTCATTTAAAGGTGAAGCTCCATGTTGATGACTTCCTAGGAATTCAAGATTTTTAAAACTGTCATCTGTGCGCCTTCCAGCATTGAAGCAATCAGGAGAAACAAACGTGGTTTGCCTGTTAGTTGACGTACCAACAGCAAGACAACGTTCACATGCATGCAAGCCATTGTGACCAACAATATTTTTCAGAAAAGATCTTGCAGGAGCATCACAAATAACTGAGTGCAAAATAACTGTGTAATTTTTACCATTATGAGTGACACCATTACACTTTAAAAACTTATACTCATCTATAAAATCCTTTAAAAACTCATTAACAGAATTTGGCTTACTATCTCCTTGATATAAAGCAACAATCATGGGTGAATTATGATTAACAGCAGAGAGAATTGGCCAAAATTGCCTTTTAGACGATCTCAACAATGGTATACCGTCAACATTTATTTGCAGATTGAGTACATTGCTGCAAATGTCGTGATTTATTGCATTCTGTAAACATTTGGTAAGGCCAAAATAAATGTATTGGCCACCACACTTTTCCTGAACTTGTATAGCTAGAGGTGTTTGCAAAAGAGTTCGACTATCTTTAGGCAGCTCGCACCCATATCTTCTCAACAAGGCTAGTAATCCATTACATGATAAACGTGTGAGTTTTGCATTTACAACCCATTGAGCTAGATTGTATTGAAAAGATCCATTGTCAACAAGCTCCATATCACAATAATGTTCATCGTCTGAGCTGCTATTGGGCGGTATTATGTCAATATCAATATCATCAATATCACAATAATTTTCATCATCAGAACTACTATGAGGTTGTACTATGTCATTGTCAAGTTCATAGGAATCATTAAGTATATAGTTAGTGCTATTATCTGAAATAGAAGATAAACCACACACATTTTCTGCATCTGTTAAAGAATTTGATAACCCAGGAGGTTCACATTCACAGCAACTATTTGCATCTTTAACAACCTTTCTATATTTTCGCATATACTCTGCTTTTGCACTCATAACTCATACGAATGAATCTAAAGAATCAATAAAACAAAATATCAGATGATGTAAAATAATAGGTAATAAAATAGAATTAAAAAGAAAGCAAAGTTATTAACCAAATCAATTGCCATTCATAGTTATAAATTACCTAATTATCAATTTGTATCCTCCTTTTATAATATATATTATTATTATGAAACATTGATGAAATAATTGATAATATTATCAAAAGGATTATATCCCTAAAACATCCGTTAACTCAATTTAGTTACTACCAAATAAAAAGTTATATTATTTTTTTTAAACCACAAACTACATAATTTAAGATTCATATAAATTTATAGTTTTAAAACATAATAAAAGATTCAAAATGTCCGACTCCTTCTGTGCGAACTTAATTAAGTTATATAACTTAATTAGTTCCGTACGGAAACTGTGTGATTTAGCTTTTAAACGCTAACTAAACATTCAGAACTTGTTTAGAATAGATTCCTAAACGTTTAGAACGGCGTAAATGTCATATAAACGTAATCTAAACCAATTTTAAATCAGCGAATGCCCGTTGGGAGGGCACTTAAAGAAGAAAAAAAATCTCGATATTAAAATTATCTTGTTCTATCTCCACTTATTGAAAATATTGCGCTATTGAAAGTTTCCTCAGAATAATGTTTTTCTACTATATTAAAACCTAATTTACAAGTGAAAAAGTTGTAGAGAAAAATAAATTAAAAAAAAATTTATTTATGCCATCTCATAAAGTTTTTATTTTTTTAATTATTTTATCTCAAAACTAAAAAATTTAGAGATAGAACAAGATAATTCTAACGTCGCGAATTAATAAAAAAAATCCAAAGAGATACTACTTACCAACAAACAGTGTTATTAACAGTAATAATGGTTATTGTACCTAAACACAGTTATTATTAAATAAATAAACTCGATTTTCATATCAACTAATCTGGCCGCTTCATTTAGATCTACGGACTATTTTTGTATATTTTTAAACGCTTAACTTACATTTGTTATTATTTGATACAAATTAGCCAAATAAAAACAAATTCAAAGTTTGATATTTTGTCCCTTAATTTTGGAGCTTCAATTTTTTCCTCTCTTTTCGAATTTCTTTAAAGAAGTTTCGGTTAAAGTTCTTACTATATCTAAAAAGCTTTAAAAAACTTTATAACTTTATGGAAGCCCTTTTAATGTTACTTCCGACTTCCTGCTGAAATTTAATAACAAATTCCAGAGTTGTTACGACATAATATGTCTGGCAGATCTGTCGACATATTTTCAGACATATTTTCTGCCGACATAAAATATGTCCCACATATTTTCGATTGACATATTTTGACATAATTTTATGTCTGAATTATTTTCTGCTGACATAAAATATGTCAGACATATTTTTTATCGACATATTTTGACATAATTTTATGTCTGAATTATTTTCTGCTGACATAAAATATGTCAGACATACTTTCTGTCGACATATTTTGAAATAATTTTATGCCTGAATTATTTTCTGCTGACATAAAATATGTCAGACATATTTTCTGTCGACATATTTTGACATAATTTTATGTCTGAATTATTTTCTGCTGACATAAAATATGTCAGACATATTTTCTGTCGACATATTTTGACATAATTTTATGTCTGAATTATTTTCTGCTGACATAAAATATGTCAGACATATTTTTTGTCGACATATTTTGACATAATTTTATGTCTGAATTATTTTCTGCTGACATAAAATATGTCAGACATATTTTCTATTGACATATTTTGACATATTTTTATGTCTGAATTATTTTCTGCTGACATAAAATATGTAAGATATATTTTCTATGGACATATTTTGACATAATTTTATATCTGAATTATTTGCTGTTTGATATTCTTGAAGAAAAAAATCAATCTAACAAATTTATTGCGCATTTCAACTTAATTTACAGAGTTAAGTAAAAATAGTTTAACAAATTTGCTGCTAATTAATACTATCAAATACTATCAAATACTATCAAATACTATTAAAATTAGGGGTATTTGGGGTAAAGTCCCTAATATTGTCGAAAAAAAAGTTGTTCAAAAGTATGTCAACTTGGGTCTCAAAAAAAGCGTATTTTAGAAGATAGTATAGAGATTTTAGAAAATATAAAAATTTTTCCTTAAAATTTTTTGGCAAATAAATTATTTGAAAAAATGCTAAAGACTCTTAAAAAAATGTCAACAAAATGTTTTTCAGCAATAATACAAAAAATACTTATTCTTATTACAAACGAATAACATCTTTAAAGTCTCTATGAAAATACGCTTCTTTTGAGACTCAGGTTGACATACTTTTGAACAACTTTTTTTTCGACAATATTAGGGACTTTACCCCAAATACCCCTAATTTTAATAGTATTTGATATTATTTGATAGTACTAATTAGTATGGATTAGTATTGGCGATTTCCCTTATTAGAATGTAAAAACCATCTCAAGCTGAGTTTTTATTACTGAAAATGGTTTTTATTAATATGACTAAACTTAAAATTATTCTCTTGATTAAAATAATATTTAAAAAAAAATATTTTTAGTTATTTTTAACTAATAGTTGATTCATTCAATAAATTATTCGCCATTTTTGACTTTAAATCGTAAGGAAAACGAAAAAAAATAATTATTCCAATATATATTTCACTCAAAACATTTTATGCAAGTTTATGGCAGTTAATTATGCTGTTATAATGCAATTGTCAATTATTTTTTTGTTAAATAAATCATAACTATTATAACTAAAAGTATATTATTCGTAATTAGTTATAAATTATTACCGGTTAGTCTTCTTAATATGAATTTAATGAGCTGAATATAACTTATGTGAAACATTTCAAATTCTTCAGCTTAAATGAATTTAATTTGGCACGAATTTTTTGAAATTCTGTGAACCATTTTTTTGAAATCTTTTGAATTCAGTTTTTCATAATGAAATCTATTTCAGGATCAACTAATAATTAAAAATAACTGTAAAAGTTTTTTTTTTATTATTATTTTAATCAAAGAAATATTTTAAGTTTAGTCATACTAATTAAAACCACTTTTAGTAATAAAAACTCAGCTTGAGATGGTTTTTACATTCTAATAAGGGAAAGCGCTAATACTAATCAATACTATCAAATACTATCAAATGATGCCTCAATACTAGTCATTATTAGTCAATACTATCAATGTCAATATTAGTCATAATCAATAAATAAGTCATAATCAATAAATAAGTCAATAAATGCCAATATTAGTCAATACTATCAAATGATACATCGCTAAAAAGGGCAGAAAAAGACCTTTATGAAACATCGGATGTTTGCTTATAGGGTTTAAAGTAATAGTTTTATGAAGCATAATTGATTGCAAAGACATAAAATTATGTAAAAATATGTCGACATAAAATATGTCTGACATATTTTATGTCAGCAGAAAATAATTCAGACATAAAATTATGTCAAAATATGTCGACAGAAAATATGTCTGACATATTTCATGTCAGCAGAAAATAATTCAGACATAAAATTATGTCAAAATATGTCGATAGAAAATATGTCTGACATATTTTATGTCAGCAGAAAATAATTCAGACATAAAATTATGTTAAAATATGTTGACAGAAAATATGTCTGACATATTTTATGTCAGCAGAAAATAATTCAGACATAAAATTATGTCAAAATATGTCGACAGAAAATATGTCTGACATATTTTATGTCAGCATAAAATAATTCAGACATAAAACTATGTCAAATTATGTCGACAGAAAATATGTCTGACATATTTTATGTCAGCAGAAAATAATTCAGACATAAAATTATGTCAAAATATGTCAATAGAAAATATGTCTGACATATTTTATGTCAGCAGAAAATAATTCAGACATAAAATTATGTCAAAATATGTTGATAGAAAATATGTGGGACATATTTTATGTCGGCAGAAAATATGTCTCAGACATATTTGACAGATAACAACCCTGACAAATTCTATTATTTATAACTGTTGTTGAAAAAGATGAAAATGTCTTGTAAAATTAGAAAAAAATCATTTTCTTCTCTGAAACCAGAAACAGCGTAGTTTACAACCATATTTAAACTAAGATTGCCAGTTCGGTTGATGTTAATTAAAAATTGTGATATTCAGCGCAGCTGACTGAATATCACAATTTTTAACTTTTAATTTAATGTCATTCACGACATTAACTCCATGTTATCCTTGACCGCGGCACTTTTTAATTAATGTTTGTAACTAAAGCAAAAGTCTGGTCAATATTTGGAACACATCAGGTCGTTAACTCCTAACTAAAAATGCAAGAAAGACTATATTGAAGTATGTAGTAACCGAGTACTTATAAAAAAAGGACAAAAGTTCACAAAGCCTAAAATTTAGACGTAAGAATATTCATAACCAAAAAACGTATGTTTTTTTCTGAAGGCTAAAGTCTATTGTTGTTTAATATTATTTGTTCAATTCAAATAAATTTTGTCAAATTCAAATACGGAACTTGCAATTTGAAAAATTCCAAGTTCCGTATTTGAAATCACTAACTGTCACGGTAAAATGATTCCATAAACCCGTTTTTTATCGATTATTTTCCATTGTAAAATTTAGCACTGAGAAACTTTTCTCACACAATCCAAATCTTCAATCACTTAGCGGACTTTCATTACATTTAAGAAGTGTTTTACTCAAAAAAATCTGAAAAAGCAATACAACTACTGGCAGCTCTATAAATCTCAAAATTTGATTCAAACTTTAAGGAAGTTCTGAAGTTTCTTGTGCGACCGTGGCGCAGTGGTTAGAGCGCTTGACTTTTAAGCAGGAGATCCAGGCTCAAAACGAGCTTTGGATATATTATAGCGTCACGGTAATGAAGGAGGCGTGAACTTCCTGGTTAAATGGACTTCCGCGGTGCTCTGTAACAAGACCTATAGGTCTTTTTGGGGCACCTAAATAACACAAAAAAAAAAAAAGTTTTATAAATTTATATTAGAAAACAACATTAAAAGCAAAGTTTGGCTTGGCAAAAGTAGCAAAGAGATTCCTTAGACCTCCACCAACATCTGCCGAAGTTAAAAGGTTGTTTTTAACTGCTGGAGAAATTCTTTCAAATTAAAGAAACATACTTTTGCCAGAAAACATGAAAAAACATGTTGTTCGCAGAGAAAAAACTTTAATTATTACCTTTAATTATTGAAATGTCTTGACATATTAGAGTTTTTATCAAACTATGTTACATGGTGATTGGCTAGATATATGTAAAATAGTTTTTTTTTTCTTTAATTTGGTGATCATAAAAGGTTCAGGGATTTTAAACATTCATTATCAAATTTCGGCCGAAATTTCGGTTTCGGTTTCGGCTACGGCTTCATATAACCGAAATTTCGGTACTTTCGGTTTCGGCTCAAATTTCGGTTTCGGTCGATCACTATATATATATATATATATATATATATATATATATATATATATATATATATATATATATATATATATATATATATATATATATATATGTAAATTATGTTAGTGTATTTTACAAATAGAGTGCTCAATGATCTTAAAGAACAGAGCAATAATTAATTAGTAAAAAACACTTACCTAACTTTTATCTTCGACTTGAAGTTTTACCATTGCTGGATCATCAGGAAGAGTTACTAAATCTCAAAAAAAAATTCAATTTATAGAAAAAAATATTTTACAGGAAATTATAAATTATTATAAAAAATTTTTTAATTACTATATTTTTTTTGTTAACGGGAAGTTACATAAAGTAATTATGAAATAATATTGTTTGGAATGGGGATAGTTTAATTTGGTCATAAAAAGGCCACAACTACGCGTTAATTAATAAAAATGAACATATAAAAGAAAAAAACACTGATTATTGTAATTGTAAACAAAAAATATATTGCATTCTAAATGGAAAATGCCTTTCGAATTATGTAATTTACAAGTGCATTGTTTCCTCACAAAATAACCCTGATAAACAATATATTGGCATAACCGAGGGGGAATGGAAAAAACGCTATGCCAACCACAAACAATCGTTTAAACACAAAAAATATTCAAAAGAGACTATGCTGTCAAAATATATTTGGGATTTAAAAGAAAAAATAAAAATTTTAATTTACAATGGTCTGTTCTAAAATCTGCCCCTGCCAATAATAACATTTCCAAAAAATATATGCTATGTTTGCAAGAAAAATTTGAAATAATTACTCATTTAAATAAAGAAAATTTATTAAATAAAAAATCTGAATTAATTTCTAAATATAGGCACAAAAATAAATACCTCTTAAAAAATTATAAAAACAAATGACCAAATAAAACTCTCCCCATTCCAAAGAAAATTATTTCATAATTACTTTCTGTAACTTCCCGTTAACAAAAAAAATATAGTAATTAAAAATTTTTTTATAATAATTTATAACTTCCTGTAAAATTTCTTTTTCTATGAATAGAATTTTTTTTTAGATTTAGTAACTCTTCCTGATGATCCAGCAATGGGGAAACTTCAAGTCGAAGATAAAAGTTAGATAAGTGTTTATTTACTAATTATATATATATATATATATATATATATATATATATATATATATATATATATATATATATATAAATATATATATATATATATATATGTATATATATATATATATATATGTATATATATATATATGTATATATATATATATATATATATATATATAAATATATATATATATATATATATATATATATATATATATATATATATATATATATATATATATATATATATACATATATATATATATATATACACTTATTTTCAGCATCTTCACTTTCATCCTTGATTGATATCAATATTAGTAAATGTTCTTTTTAATCAGTCAGAAGAATGCCTTATTAGAGGTTGTCCAAAAATTAAGTAACGCAATTTTCTACCTTCATTCTTCATTCAACATTCATCTCTTGTCACAAAATCGTACCTCTTAAGTTGCTAGTTTTATATGAGTCGTCACAAAACCTTGAAAACCCTCCTTTCTACCCTTTCAGTGTGACGTAATTTATGGACAAACCCTTACCCTCCCAATGGTTTGCATGGCATCCATTTGGTTAAGTTTTTATTTGGCTTTAAAGCAGCATCTAATAAAAGCAACTCATAGTTCAATAAGATTATAAAATAAAATATACTTGAATACATGTCATGATCCATAGCCAAAAAAATATTTAAAAAACTTAAATTTTATTTATCAAAACATCATTTTTGATTTTAAAAGCTAATCAAACACAATAATAAGCTAATGAGATTATCAGTAATAACGTTACATAGTCTTATCAACTCTTCAAAATTTTTTTTCTTCTTAAGACTATTTATGCTGTATTCCGATAAAATTACGTCTGTTGTCAGACTACAAATATAAAAAAGATGATAAATGTCATACTGTCAAGCATGCATTTTAAAATTTGAATTTTTTTTTAAATTATAAAAAGTTATAATTATTGTATCAGGTGGATTTTTACCGCCAATTGATGGTAACTATTTTATCTAAAAAGAAACAATGTAATAAACATTGCAAATTTTCATGACAATTTTAAAAAAGTGTTGTAGTAATATATAACATATCGTCCATAAATTACGCTACGCTAAATTTATTTTAAAAAAAAGGAGTAGGTGATCTTAAGCTGTTTTACGCAGCAATTTTAATTAAACTAAATAGGGCTGTTTTGATTTTTTTCTCTGGCTCTGCGAGAGAAAACTTACAATCTCTTTCGTTTTGTTTAATGGGGAAATTTAGCGTTGCGTAGTTTACAAACAATTCCTAAACTATAAACATTAAGTTCATGCATACATAAGTGATGTATTGGATATCTCCATGTGCAATTTTTCTTTTCAACACATTAATTTCCTCTGAACTCTTACATTCTTTAAAACTCTCTTTTGGATCTTTAAAAAACTGGGCAGTTCTGTCTACCAAAATGTTTTTGTTTCATCAAGTTGGATCATAACTTTTCTCTGAAACTCTGAAAAGTTAAATATGTAAGTGAAACCATATAAAGCATAGTACTTTCTATATATGGTTGAAAGAAGGTTAAGTTAAAATAATAATGCAAAAAATCTAAAGTTTCATACTAACCTTAAAAAAAAGATATAAGCAAGTAAATTTTAAGTTGTAAGGTGCTAATAACTATAATGAATCGATAATGACAAAGTAGTGTTAAAAGAAATTTTAAATGAATATGTTTAATACATACATACATACATACATACATACATACATACATGCATACATACATACATACATACATACATAAACACACACACATATATATATATATATATATATATATATATATATATATATATATATATATATATATATATATATATATATGTATATATATATATATATATATATATATATATACATATACATATGTTTACCAACAGCTGTTGGACGAGTGAATGATTCACTCGTCCAATATAACCATATATACTAACTATAAAACACAACATATTTATTTAACTTTATATAACATATATTAACATCTCTTATAACAATTATATACACATTAGATAAAACACATTTTATACTATTAAAAACGCATTAATAAAACAATTATATAACACATAATACCACATACACATATTTATCAAAAACTTTTTAACTTTGAATATAATATAAACATATATGCAAACAATAAACATAAAACCTAAATTGCGCAAACAAAAAATTTAAAAATAACGTAAAAATAATTTAAAAAGATTTATTTATATGTTTATAAAAAATGACACATATCTCCTAATAAAATATCAAATTATAATCATATTCAATTTCAACCAAATACTTATTGAATAAAGAAGAAGTAAAGCAGAAAAAAGAACTAAAATCCTTAAAACCAAACTTAACCTTTATAAACAATAAAATGTCAGTGTTGACTCTAAATTTAATTTTTTTTTCTAAATTTTTTAAAAAAGGAAAAAAAAAAAGGTATAAGCATCACAGAAATAAAATAATAATGAACATAATAATCAAGGTATGAAATGATAGGATTCTATGCATATTTGAATTATATTAATTAAGGACTTCATAAAACTTTTTTCCTAAATAAATTAACTTAAAAGTGTTAATAAACAATTTCGTGATAATGTTTTGGTAACTTTTTTAGTGCAAAAAAGTGCATAATAAATAGTATGGCCTTTTCCATACACCTAATTTCTTTCTACAAAATAAAATATAAGCTAAATAAAAACAAAACTGCTATAACAAACCAAAAATAAAGCATATAAAAAAGCTAAAACAAACAAAATAATTATATAAATAAAAAATTAGAAGGGGCGATCCATTTTACTTTTTATCTAATAAAAAGGTAATATAAAATTTTCTAAACTGTTTTCTATACTTAACTCTTTTATAATTCGATCTTAATATTGCTATTAAAATTTATTTTCTCTAATATTTCTAAAGTAATAAACAATAAATAAATTTCAAAAAGTAAAAAGTTTAACTTGTTTGTTAGATATTTCTCGAATGACAGCATGTATATTGAGAAAGCGCTTTTTCAAATTCAGAAAAGCCTTGCTACTAATTAAAACTACTTTAAAAATCAAAGTGAAACGACACGACTACTAAACTACAGTAATAAAATTAAGATTATAGGCATAAGCTTTTAACAAACATGAGATAAAACAACTGCATATATATTTAAATTTTAAAGATATGAACATACATACTATAAATACAGTTTTTAATACGTGTAAAAGTAAAATATTGGTATGTGATAACAACAAATATAAACAATTAAATTTAAATATGTCGAAAAAGACATTTTGCCAGACAACAATGCCATGACTAATGCAGAGTACTACTACACAAAAGATCCTACACACCATAAATATCACCATCACTACCTTTTTAAATAAATTCTATATTTTTTTTCTTACTATTTCTCGATTATTTTTATTTATTTTTTATTATGACTCCCCTTGTCTTATATTATTTTGATCATGTTTTATCAACAATCACCAAGTCAGTAGTAGAATTATTTGACCATTTAGATTTTGCATATTACTATTGGTTAATAAGTCTTTTTCATATTAGACGTTCAAGGTATTTCTATACAATTAGACAACTTTTTTCTAAAAGTAAATTAATTACAAACATAGTTAACATAATTTACAATGAAAGGTTGAATGAAGACAAAATAACATAATTTATCTTTTTTTTATCCTAATAAAAAAGTTGGTTTACTTCCCAAAAAGGGACTAAACCATTCACACGATTACTTATTATAAGGTAACAGTTAAACTTTAAATTTGCATAGTTGTTTTATAACAATGTAAATTACAATCTGTGCCACTTTCACGTTCAAACTATCAAAACTTGCAAAACTTCAGTCACTTTCATAAAAATAAGTGAGCTTCACAGCTTTACTCGCCTATTGAAAATTTCATATATACAAATCTGAATAACTGAGACTCTTTAATGAGGGTCATTTTGTAGCTATATTAGTAACAAACATTTTTGGAAAATTTCAAGAAGTTTTATAAAATATTAGTGAAGATATTAAGTAAATGGTATAACCAAAAACCAAAAACATGTCCTCTGAAAAAATGGTTTTAAAAGTCAGATGATATTTATTAACATAAAACAAAACAGAACTAACTCAATGGGATCCAGAATTATAGGGTTAACATCCTATAATGTCATTTGTTTGAATATAAACTCTTTTTCTAGACCTCTTTACTCTTCTTTGTGTTTTTAAAATATTAAATGACTATCTACAATGAATTAAAGGCTCTATTATGGCATTTTTTAATTTATTTTTGAAGAAAAAATTTTTACGCAGAATATTCAATAATCAAAAACATTTTGAATACAACTAATACCATCATTAAAACTTATGATGGCAGAACACACTAATTGTAAGAACTTTTCTGCCACAATATATAGATTTGAAACAGCGTGTCCAAATAGTTCCATTTAAACACTCAATCACATTTTGCGTTTTTTCATGGAGGCATTATTCTAGCGAGAGTATTGACTTAATTTCTGAAAAAAAATATTTTTAGTTATGCTAAGTGCATAAAGAATACTTGAAAACAAATTGGAATAAAATTGCACTAGAAATAACTTGCAATAGAGGTCTTATAATTCCATAACATGGTTGCAAAACTATAAGTGTACTGTACCAAATGTTTCAATCTATTTGCCTGCCTGTGTTATTATCTGTTACAACTTTTTTGTTCCACCAATAAATAAAATTCATTGAAGAATGACACAATGATGTTAACTAAGCTTCAGTCAAAGACATATAATAAGATTAAAATTATAAGTTTCAGACTAAAACATCATATTAAATGCTTTTGATATTTAATCATATTATTACTTATATTAATAGTAAAAGTAACACTTTAAATAAATTTCAAATGCATATAATATGACACATGCTAACTGTAAATTGGAAACAGTAATAAAATAGTTATAAACAGTAATAAAACAGTTATTTTTATTTCAACCATGTTTCTGGGGTTTTTTTAGAAAGAAAGATAGCCAGAAATTATTATTGTGTTAAAGTTATTTAATTTAATAAAATTTAAAAAAAATGTAAATAAATAAAAAATATATATATTAAAATTTTTAAACTAAATTTTATTCGTATTACTATTAGTAAGTATTTAAAAATTAAGTATTTATAAATTTAAACATTTTTTAAATATGGAAAAAATTTAGTTGTATAAAAAAGTTGTCATAAAATTAGAATCGAACAATATTGACAGAAATGTTATGCAAAAGTTATTTAAATTATATATTAATTAAATTTTTTTTAATACTTTATCTTGAAATAAAATTTTCCAGAGTTGAAAGTTTGATTTCAAATTTATTAACAAAGTTACGCTTCCTACCTTACCACGCGTATGATACAATACCTTTTTTTATAATTTTAATAATTTTACGCATCAAATAATAACAATATACTGACATTAATATATTTACAAAGTTCAAACAGTTTAAGAGTCATCTTTGTGATTAATAAAATAACTAACTTACAAACTCTCAGATAGCTATTTAAAACTACTATAACTCTACTTCAGACATATAGTTGTAAACTGGAATATGAAATCCACTTTAAAACTGCTTTTTAAGTAACTTTATTGACACGTCCACCGATACTTAAGACTCTTTTGCGGACGTTTTGGATCAAGTTTTGAAAACTTTTTGGCATTTCTTTAAAATAGCCTTTGGGAGTTATAAAAGCCATAAAAACCGCCGTGTACCCCTATATGGGGTAACATTTACAGTAGAATGTTTTGTACTGTAAATGTTAAAGTTACATTATTAAGCGTAAAATTATCATGGAAATATCGGCAAACAAAATTGGAAACATTTTAATGTATATTAGCACCCCTAGATTTTTGTTTTAAAATAAGCAGCCTAAAAAAGTAGTAAAATTGCAATAAAAGTGTATGTTATATTATATTTTGGAAGATTTCATTTAGCTTCAGTTCTTATAGTATCTACATAAAAATATAAAAGTATGTTAATTTGGGATTAAAAATTTTTTTTGTTAAGAATTGTGAAACTATTAAGCTCTATTTCACATTAATGACTCAATATCTGATTGCGATGAAATCCTGTAGCTCTTTAATTTTTTCTTGGGTTTTTTTGTTACAAATTTTTTACTGTTTGGTTTAATTTAAAAAAAAACAAGATAATTTTTTTAGTTCTTACCAATATTAGCAATATTTTTTGGTGTGGAATTTAAGTTTTTGCAAGTGTCGGTTTTTAGATCTGTTGACATTTAAGGTATTGATACATTTCTTTTTTTTTTAGAATTACTATTTTAGTTTAAGGTTTGCTTGGTTTGATTCTATTTCATGTAATTGTGAAGATTCATCAGATGTAAGACACTCCGCCAACTTTTGTTTTACTCTTGACCCATGGAGTTATCATTCCCTTTATGATGTATAATTAATCCAAGCCTTTTCCTCTTGCTACAGACCATATAATATGACATACATTCCTGTCAATGTTTCCCCAAAATTAAAATATGCGTTTAAAAAAAAAATGCAACAAAAAAAGTTTTAAATGCTTACTATTCCCTATAACATTTTAAAATTACGTTACCTCTCAATCGGTTACAATTGGTAACAAGGTTACATTCTCTTTTTTTTAATTAAGTAATAAATAAAAAAAGGTGATAATGCAGTAATTACTTGCTTATTATAACCATATTGCTGAATACTACACTTTATTTTATTTTTATTGTAAAATAGCTTCGTCTCAATTGATTACATTGTCACAAGAAAACAATTAAGTCTGAAAACGCAACAAAAGTCTCAATTGTTTTTTTTTTAACTTTATAAAAAGTAACCAATTGAGTCGTAACTTAACGTAACTCAAAACACACATGTAATCACAAATTTTTTTACCAACAGTTAAAAATTTACACAAATGTAAACTTTTTCCCCTATAACATTTTTAGGTTACAATACGTATTGTAACGTAAACGAGATTCGTTACGTTACGTGCAAAATGTCCGTTATTTTTATGTAACCGAGACGTAAGATTTTACGTATCAAAACGTAACATTGTTACGTAACAATACGTGCAAAATGTCCGTTATTTTTACGTAACCGAGACGAAAGATTTTACGTAACGATACATAACATTGTAAAGTAATGTTACGTGCAAAAATGTAATTTTTACGTATCCAAGATGTAACGTATTGCGTAATAATACGTAATAATTTGACATAATAAGACGTGATCATCGTCACCTGCGGTGACTTTCAAAATTGCGATTATTGCTGCAGTTTACCCTTATAGCCTATATATATATAGGCTATAAGGGTAAACTGCAGCAATAATGTAGGCCAATAATTAATTATGCATTCGCATACAAGATAATAATTAAGTTTCGCAAATTTGTGTATATAGTATAGAATAAATAGAACGCACCATCGTCAACAGTGTAAGGAGTAGACTAATACCAATAACACAATATATATCACATTAGAACTTAAAACAAAAACTAAGTACTAAATAAATTTTTTTTTTTTTTTTTTTTTTGAAATTTTATAAACTTTTTTTGTTAATTTTTGTAGTTTTAATTTTTAATGTTATACCTTTGTTTTTTTTATCATAGTTTATGGATGTATACTTTTTTTTTTTTTAATTTTTGATATTTTTATTTTCTAATATAATTTTTAAAGTTTTAATTTCTGAAGTATTACTTTTGTTTTTTGTATTAGTTTTAAGTCCAGTCATCATGATTGTATGAAGAGTTATTTTGGATTTGTGTATTGCTTTTAACATTATCTCTTGATTTTTCGAAGGGTATTTTATTTATTTTGTTTCTTTTTATTTGTCTTTCGAATTTTTTCTGATCATATTCTGCTTTTTTGTATGCCTTAAATATTAATAGCTCATCTTCCGAGCATTTTGCTTTATCGAAGCCGTAGAATAAATTTAAGTTGTAAATATGCCTCTCAGTATAATCTAAGCAAAGATATTCTGAGGGAAGTTCGATTTTTTTTTCTGGTTTTTCTACTTTTTCCTTTAGCGTAATGTTTGCTTCATTTACGATGTTGTCGTTGTGAGATTCAAATTTTTTTTCAATTATATTGTTGTTAAAACTTTGACTTTCTTCCATGTGAGTTGCTGTTTCTTGTGTTTGAGAATTTATTTCAGGTGGTTGTGGTGTTTGTTCGGGTGTCTTTGGTTTTGTTTTATTCAAGTTGTTGATATCGTTGTTTATAATTTGATTTTCGAGAGAGTTTTGGCATATAACCATAGAGGCTTCCGATTCTTGTGTTTTTGAAAATTTAATAGTTGGTTCAGGTATTTCTTCCAATGTTTCTGGTTCATTTGTTTCTGTTACTTTTTTTCTCGGATCTTTGGTCACTTCTATAAAATTTTTTTTTTGGTTTCAGGTTATCTTCTTTGTTTTGTCCGGTATAGATTATCCTGACGTTATACCCACAGAGTTTTAAAGATCTTGGTATTAGTTTACTTAATTGATTCATCATGGCAACTAGTATCCCTGTATAATAGGGTGTTTCGTTTTTAGGCGTTTTGCGATATACTGCTCTTGTGTGTATATGTTTTCCATATCCGAGTTGCTCAAGAGCCACACCGACAGGTAAATAATATTTTCGAGAGGCATTCCCATTACCGATACTGCAACTCGTTTGCATAAGTTTCTTGTAGGAGTAGAGTTATAAAATTGGTGGGTTACACCATTAATTACAAGACCATTTTCAAGGATCAACAATTTCGAATTGTCAGTTTTCATGACAATCTCGACCATTGTCCTTTTACGAATAATTTGCAAGCCTTCCAGATCGTGATCTAAATTGGCGTTTTCAGAAGCGAGTAAAATATTAGGCTCAGTTATTTTTTCTGTTATTTCACACTACAGGGTTCTTTTCAATGTGCTAAATTCATTAGACAATTTAGAATTTAAATTTGTTACTATAGCTTGGGCATAGCTTTTATTAAAGACATTTAAGTCTATTTTATTTCCCGGTGTTTCCATATTAAGATTAATTTACAGCGTAAACAGGGTTTGACGATTAAATATTTTCCTTCAACGCTCGTATCTCACACATACACAATCTTCTCTACTCAAAAGTTGTTTTGAAACAACTAAATACCCTTACAAACTAAAGTCGCCTTACAGCAACCCGATGTAGGGGAAGGGTAAATAAACTCAAGACACATAAACCAATAGTACTTAACGATTGCCTTACAGGCAACTTTAAAAAAAAACCTACAAACTAAAGTTACCTTACAGGCAACCCGTCGTAGGAAAACGGAAAGAAAAAACACAGAGACTAAAAAGTTTCAGTAGGTGTTTCTTTCCGTAAATAAAACTAAATAAATCCTCGTAAAACTTGATTGTGACAAACACCTTAAGTATTACAATTTAAGTCCAATAGACAGACTGAAAAATTGTCATGATTGACATTATATACACGTTTTTGCTTGTGGGGTAATAAAAAAAAAAGAAGTGTTAGGCGGATTAAATAAAAAAAATGTAATAATGTTTTATTTATATTAAACGTTATATATATATATATATATATATATATATATATATATATATATATATATATATATATATATATATATATATATATATATGTATATATATATATATATATATTTATATATATATATATATATATATATATATATATATATATATATATATATATATATATTATATATATATAAATATATATATATATATATATATATATATATATATATATATATATATATATATATATATATATATATATATATATATATATATATATATATATATATATATATATATATATATATATATATATATATATATATATATATATATATATTTATATGTATATACTGTATAATATAATATATTTTACTGTATAATATATAAAATACTGTATATGCATTATAGTATGTAAGATACGGAAAAAACACAAAAAAACATACAGTTTTATATGTGTTAATAAGGTATGCGTCTTATAAAAATTAGTTATTTAAAACGAGTCATTAATCATTGCGGAAGAATTTTAATATGGCAAAAAGTTATGCTGACGCCCTACCTTCTGGAAATATATCTGTTCAAACGATAAGCAATCGGCATTTTCTCGAAATGTTTGCCAATACAGTAATTAAAGTTGTAATAATAATGATTTTCTCTCAACCTTAGCAGAGAAAAAATTACTTGGAAATGTTTGGGCTGTTACGAGGTACTACTCCAACAAGCTGTTCGAGTTTCAACAATTTCTCGGTGGCATCTTTCCTTGAAACCGATATAGAAATCAAAGGTTGTGTATTAAGTTTTCAACAAAAATTTATTCGTAAGGTACGCGTTTTAGTACAGAATATTCCAATTGGCACACTTAGGAATGACTGTTAAAGCGCTATCGTTCTGCTTGGTAAGCACCTTGCTGCAGGAAGAGGGGAGTTTGATTCTTTCTATTTGCAAAAATGCAAAACTCACGGAGAAGATATTTTTACGGGCAACATCATCATAGTTATTAAGAACTAAAAAAACCCCAATAAAAACCCTTTACCCCGATATTAAAACGTTGATGGACTCACTCTTAGGTGCAAACGTCGAGGCCAAATTGAATCTAACCCTCCAAAATCAACACAACCAACCATTTCACCTTCAAATTCAATACAACCTTCTGTATCGCAGGTCAGCAGCGCAAATGTAGACATTGATGTTAACAAAGGCAGTGTTGACATCAATGAGGACATTAATGCTGAAAAAGAAAGTTTTAATGGAAATTGAGGTGCATAGGCAAAAAATAGAACTCTTAATAAAAGATTGGCAAACCAAAAAACGGTCCTATAAGTCAATTTTAAAATGTGAGACAACTGCAAACTTTTTGTTAGGGCTGAATTACAGCAATCAAAAGGATTGAAAACGAAATCCAAAACGAAAGCTAATCAAAGAAGGAGAAAAACCCTAATAATTTATGTATATTTTGGAAAAAACTCAACAACGGAACAAGTTAATTACCAAAATCTGTAAGAATGAGGGCACATTGACGAGTGAACCTGGTAAAATACTCAACTCCCTATCAACATTTTATAAAAACATGTACACAAAAACAAACTTATGCATAGACAGCCAAAACTGTCTTGTTACACATCACTAAACATTTGAGTAATAATGAAAACACCCGCCTAACCGGCGCGCAAATCAAAAAAGCCCTATTTAGTTTTGAAAACGGAAAATCTCCGGGCTATGACGGTTTTCCAGATGAATATTACGAAATTATTTGGCACATTTTAGAAAAAGATTTTGAAGAACTTGTCTGCGAAATATTTTTTGTAAAAAAAAATACCAGCCACTCGATAAAAAAATCGATCTTTTCACTGATTCCCAAATAAGGAGATCTTACTAAATGCAAAAATTGGAGGTTCATATCTTTAATCGGCGCTAATTACAAAATAATTCGGCAATTTTTCTGAATTGTGGTTTCCTGTTGATCTCCTTTCCTACAAAAAGGGGATTTGAACAAGATAATCCTCTCTTTTGCTGTATGTTTTTGTTGCTGAAGCTTCGGCTTTAGTGATCAGAACGGACTGCAGAATAGAGGGTTTTCCTCCGCCGGAAAAATCGAAACCTCCGAAATTACAGCAGCACGCAGATGATTCGAACTTTATTGCTAAGGATGTAAAATGTGCCCGCTATTTCTTTGAAAACGTAAAATTATTCGAAAAAGCAAGCGGTTAAGTGATCAACGCCTCAAAAACCAAGGGTCTTGCTCTAGGGGGTTTTGATCCCAAAATGTACAGAGAATTAAATAACATAGAGTGGAACAATAACAACGTTTTCAAAATTTTAGTTTTTACTTTTAATACGAGACTGGGGGATACTGCCAATTTTATCTGGCAAGTAGCTCTTAACAAAATAGAGAAAAACCTAAAGTTTCTGGGACTGAGTACTATGTCACTTAGAAGAAAGACTATTTTGATAAATACGCTAACAATGTCCAAAATGTGGTTTCTAGCAAATGTGTTGCCCACTCCCAATCGGGTAAAAGAGCGTTTGCATAAAGCCATTTTCGAAAATCTGTGGCAAAAGACCAATTTCAACTCTGTCAAACTAAAGACACTCTTTTTACCAGTAGAAAGCTGGGTTCTCGGAATATAATCACCAAAGCAGTATTAGTCATTAATAGAATCATAAAATGTATCAAATTTTACAAGTAAGGTACTATATATGCTTAAACATATATATATATATATATATATATATATATATATATATATATATATATATATATATATATTATATATATATATATATATATATATATATATATATATATATATATATATATATATATATATATATGTATATATAAATATATATATATAAATATATATATATATATATATATATATATACATATATATATAAATTTTTAACTGAAAATTTCACCTTTATTCTAATGTTTGATACAAGAACATTGTTAAGAATCTTCCCATCGTTTTCACAAGCATCATCAAGGTTTTATCATTAGGTGTCTGACAAAAAAAATTTAAACAAATTAAGAATCAATCTAATGTCGAAATACTTAAACACACACATGTTAAAAAGGTTAAGCTATTACTGCTTTATACAGTTTTTCATCTTTAATAAACTTAATTTTAGAAAACTGTCAAACAATGCCTAAAAATTAATACTTTGAAGTTATGATACACAAAGTTAAAGTTAATGTTTTTTGCTTGTTATTTTTGTTTTAAGGTATCGCACTTTTGCAACTAGTTATTTTACTAGTATTTTGATAAAGTTTTTTTGGCTTCAAGATTGTTGTTAATTAAAGCCTTAACATTTTCCTTTGACATAATTGATCTACTTAAAATTAAATACGAAAACAATTGTTTAATAGTTTTATTTTTCTCTTTGGAAAAAATTATCTTAATCCGAATACTTTGGTTGTTATTATTATAATTTACTAAGCTTGATTTATGCATATGCTTGATTTTGTCATAAATTTCTTTTGGTGTTCGATGTTTTAAAACTTCATTTGAGTAAGCATCTTCAGGTCTCAATGCTCGAGAAATAACTGACTTTTGGTCTGTAAACATAAACAAATAAACTTCCTCTGGTGTCCAGCTCTTCATATTGCAAGATAATAATATATCTTTGTTTGGTTGATATTCTTTATCACTATCATTTTCATCATTTGAATCAATAGTGGAACATTGAGATCTTGGATTTTGGATTGGTTTTGAACTCGAAGTTGGAATGTTTTGCAATTAATTGCCAGAGTCTGATAAATTGGTCTCGTTTCTACCAAAAATTATTTTACTAACTTTTTCAGACTCTTCAGAAACTTCTTTGTATTTCTAAATAAGATAGTATCTATCACCAGTCTCTTTTTTATGCTTTATAAGAGTCGTAAACGCTGACTTTATTTCTTGGTGATAGTCATAAAAAAAGTCAGAAGAGATTTTTGCAATAAAGTAGCATTACTTCTTTCATCACGAGAATCATCACGCAGGCATTTTGTAAAAAATGAATTTAGCTGTGTTGAAACACCACCTGACTCTAAGTCATACCCAGACCATGTTACAAATAGATTTAAAGACCTTTTACCTGGAAGTTGATTTCTAAAAATCCTCAAACAGCAATCACAAAGTAGTTTTAGTTCTTCACTTATTACAATCTGACATGAACCGTATTTTTGTGCTGTTTTGTGCTTCTTCACGAGAAAAATAAAACTCTTAGTAAAAGTGTATGCTCTTTTTAAATACTCACTAATGGTCATGTTGGATACTGCTGCAGACCTTGAAATATTATTTATGATAAAACTAAAATAATGCTGTCGCTCAAATTTGAAAACTTTGAGAGAGTAATAAAATATTCAGATGGTTTATCTCCATACTTTGAAAAAGTTGTCTTTGCTTTAGTTGTCACTTCATCATAAAATTCACTGCTTGGAAAGCTTCTAATGATATAATATTTTCTAGATCCTGCACCATGATAATGAATTGCTTGTCGCTTTCATCATTTCTTAAAGCACTTCTCCACTTAGAAACCTCACTTTTGTACGAGTTTAACACATCTACAGAAATACTTACAGGCAAAACATTGTCAACATGCGGTGATGTGAGTAAAAGGAAGCAAATATGATCGTTGAGTCCCAGATTCATAATCCTTTTTAAATACATGTGACTGCCAAACTTGAGCTAAATTTTGTAGGTCAAAAAACTTAGTGTAACAAGGTTCTTGCGGCGACGCGACTTGCATCATCCTCAATATTTGCTTCATTATGCGCAGCTACAGTCTTTTTTTTCCACCTGATAAGCTCTGTAAATATAAATAAAATACATCGAGATAATCTTGAAATGAGGGTTCAACCAGTACCCCATCTTTGTCCGGACTGCGAGAAAAAGAGCATTCAGAACTTAGGCTCTCATTTATATTTACAATTGGAGGATTAACTTTGCTTAAATCTGTTGATTGAGTTTCATAAAGGTATGAAGGAAATTTTAATTTCAAATTGGTACTTTAGCTATGTAGAACTTTTTTATCAAGGATGTCTCTTTATTTTGACAGATTGTTTTTGAGATAATGTGGAGATCTATATAAATGATAGTGTATTCTTTTAGTAATAACATTACAAATAGGACATCTGTATTTTTTAATTGTTCTGGAAGATTGACTTAAAACTTTAGCCCTTTTTTTTTTCTCAAAGCCTCTTTCTTTTCTCAAATCAAACTTTCCTTTCTTTTCTCAAATCAAACTTTCCTTTCTTTTCTCAAATCCCTTTCTCAAAAAATCTTTTTCTCAAAATCCTTTCTTTTCTCAAATCTCTTTCCCAAAAAATACTTTTTCTCAAATCCCTTTCTCGAGCCCCTTTCTTTTCTCAAATCAAATTTTCCTCTTAACTTTTTGGCCTCTTTCTTTGAAAGTCCATGCTTAGATGAACATGCATGTGTTGGTAAATCAAATACGTTATCATTACATTCTGCAAGTGGGCGTTTTACTGGCAACCTATGTGAACTATGTAAACTTAAGCTTTTATATTCATTTGAGGTACTTTTCTTCATTTTTTTTTTGACTTTCCACCCTTTAATATCTAAAAAAGAATAGCATTAAATTTTTTATTCAAACCTAAGAAAGATTGATAAAATTCCAATTAAAAAATAATCTTTAATTCTATAACACTACTAAGTATGAGATATTAAATATTAGCTCAGAATAATTTTGTCATTGTTATTGTTTTAATTATTGTTATTATTGTTTTTATTATTGCTAGTATTATTATTATTATTATTATTTTTATCAATATATATTTTTATAACTTATAATATATAAAAATACTTTAATTTTTTCGTGAGGGCAATGAGTTGGTGTTTTTATTATTTCATAAATATAAACTAGCTAAACAGAATTCAAATGTTATGTCTAAATTATTCAGTGTAAAGTTACTATGACCATGTAAAGTTTGTGGCCCCTTCAAATTGAGGGGGGTGGTTATTCTTTACATGGTCATAAAAACTGAACACTGAATATTTTCAACATATTGGCATAAAAACATATTTGAAATCTGTCCATGAATACGTAACTAGTTTAAAGTTATGACAAAATAAATAGTTCACTCGTTGCTTTTACATTTAGTGTAGAAGTGGGTTCTAAGATTTTAGGGTTTCTTGTTCCTATTCTCCAATTACAGTAATTTTTTTTGTAATAATTTAATAATTTTTATAATTTAATAATTTATTAAAGTAATAATTTTTTGTGAAGTATCTTTTCGAGATTTATATGAACAAAAAAAATTTGGAATATTCTTTTTGTTTAAATGTTGGTTATTTCAAACATTTAAAAACCTTACTACGCCACTATCAAGGCCTACTATATTACACGGCCGTGTATGTTACATTTTAGAGGCCGATTCTAAGAGGCCTATTTACGCAACAAAATAATGGCAGTTCAATATTAAAAAAACAATATATATATATATATATATATATATATTATATATATATATATATATATATATATGTATATATATATATGTGAATATGTATGTATATATATATATATATATATATATATATATATAATATATATATATATATATATATATATATATATATATATATACATATATATATATATATATATATATATATGTATATATATATATATATATATATATATATATGTCTTATGTGAAAAGCATTTTAATGAAAAGTACATTATTCGAGGTATAAAATGCAAGTTAAATTGGAATTTAAACCCTATTTCTGAAATTTTCTCAAGCGAATGCTTAAAACGACCTTCCACACTACCACCACCTATTGCTTTAAGAAGACCACCTAAAACTCGTATTTATCAAGAAGATGAACTTAGTTTTTTTTCTGAAAATGATAAAATAACTGAATGGAACAAGTTAAACAGTAAACATTCACCAGAAGGTTTTCAATTTAAAAAACATCTCAATTGTTTTATTTATTACAATTTAATATTTGATCCTTTAACGCATTTTCCTTCTGTTCTTGAATCAATAAAAATTGATCATTGTTTATGTGTTGGATTACAATACAAAGGAAATAATGTTCCACTTCCACCATGGTTAATTAAAGGTCATAATGCCAAGTTAACTAGTTTGAGTATGCTAGAAAATCTTGCATCGTACATAAAAAATATAGCTTCTTCTAATAAAAATATACTTCTTGAAGAAATAAACAGGAGAATATACTATAAAGCAAAGGGTCAACCGCAATATTCTGCAGATATGATAAGACATGCTTTATTATTATGATATACATCTAAACAAGCATATGAATTTTTACTTGAATCATTTCCTTTACCTTCAATTTCTTTATTAAATAAAATAAAACAAGGTGGAGTTGATGCAATAAAGGCTATTAAAACACTTCGTGAGAAGGGTTCAATACATGAAGATATAATACTAATTGTAGATGAATTTTATCTTCAGAAACAGGCACAAAATTGTAGTGGTGTCTATGTGGGTACAGATGACAATGGTATTTTGTACAAAGGAGTTGTTGCATTTATGATTGTTAGTTTAAAGAAATCTATTCCTTATGTTATAAAAGCAGTACCCGAAGTTACCATTAGTGGTAAATGGCTTTCAGAGCAAATATCAGATTCTATTAGTTCTCTTTCTTTATCTGGTTTTAAAATTCGAGGAGTTGTTACTGACAATCATCAAGCAAATGTAAATGCATTTAGTTTACTTCATTCTAAATTTGGTAATCAGTCAAATTTATTTATTTATCATCCTGATAGTCCAAATATTAAAATATACTTATTCTATGATAGTGTTCATATTGTTAAAAATATCAGAAATAATTTATTACACTGCAAAAAATTTGTCTTTCCATCATTTAATTATAATATAAAAGATGATGTCTATAATTGTCCAGCTGGTTATATAACTTGGGGAGATTTTCATCTTCTACATTCTAAAGATGAACAACTTCAAGGTAATTTGAAAAAAGCTCCCAAAATTACATATCAAAGTCTCCACCCTGGTAATAAAAAGCAAAATGTTTCTCTTGCACTTTCGATTTTCGATGAAACAACAATTGCAAGTTTTAAAAGTTATTTTCCAGAACGAACTGACATTTATGGTTTTTTAAGTATTTTTCAAAAATGGTGGACTGTTTCAAATTAAAAACAACAATTTAGTCCTAATAAACTTGGTAATGCAATTATTTTTGATGATGGTAAAACCACATTTTTTAGGCAACTAGCTGATTGGATTGAACTTTGGCAGAAATCTCCATTTTTTACTTTATCAAAACAAACATCATCTGCTCTTATCACAACCCTGCGTTCTCAATGCTTATAGACGAGCTTATCGACGATGGATATTTGTATGTGCTTACTTCACGACTTCAAAGTGACCTATAGAGCGTAGATTTTCTCAATATCGACAGATGAGTGGTGGGAGATTTCTAGTAAGTTTACTAGAAGTTCAACATTCAGAAATTATTTTAGCATGTCGGACTTTAATTAAGGAGAATGTAAATTTTTGGCATAAAGATTTAAAGAACAATTATGATAATCCAATTAATGATGAATTACTAATAACATTAGATTTAAACTCAAATGAGATATCAGAATTAATTCTCTCACCTGAAACAGAAGAAGTTGCAACAACAATAGCTGGTTACATAGCAAAAAAGTTAATAAAAAGAAGCAAATATAGCAATTGCAAGTCTATGCTTGCTACAGATGCAAGCAATATAAATATTTGTCAATATCTACAAATACTTTCACGAGGTGGTCTTACTGTGCCTTCACTTTCACTTAAGGATTTCACATGTGGATGTTTTGCAATCTTAGATAATCTTTCAAATTTAATAACTAAACAAGGTGTTAATGTCAAAGATGTATTAAGCTTTGTTTTATCAAAGTACTTTCCAACAGTTTGTTTTACTTGCGATTTACACAAAGAATGGGGGTTTAAATTTGTTTCTAAAATTATAATTAATGTTTTTTTTAACAATAAACAGAAGATAATCAATGCCACTCTACGAAAAGATGCTGTTATAAGTTTTAAAAGTAGACAGAGAGAAAAATAATATTAAAAAAAAACAAATATAAATAGATAGTAACATAAAAAATTATAATAAAAAAAAAACACAAATTTTTACCTTTTTTTATTTTGTAAATTCCCAGTGCTGTCAATTTAAATGTGTAATGTACAAATATGTAAAAAAATATATTATAGATACAAATATATATATATATATAATATACATAGATATATACGTTTATAAATACATAAATCGCTAGTATAAAAGCACAAAATGCCAATTTTTCGTGAATACTTTTTCATAGTATTTTTATTCGTAATATTATATTTATACTATCTATTTAGTTTAGATAAGATATAATTAAATGTTTTCGCTATAGTTGCGCAGCCATCTTTTTTATAATAGGCCTCTTAGAATCGGCCTCTAAAATGTAAATGAATGGGGGTTTAAATTTGCTTCTAAAATTATAATTAATGTTTTTTTTAACAATAAACAGAAGATAATCAATGCCACTCTACGAAAAGATGCTGTTATAAGTTTTAAAAGTAGACAGAGAGAATAATAATATTAAAAAAAAACAAATATAAATAGATAGTAACATAAAAAATTATAATAAAAAAAAAACACAAATTTTTACCTTTTTATTTTTTGTAAATTCCCAGTGCTGTCAATTTAAATGTGCAATGAACAAATATGTAAAAAAATATATTATAGATACAAATATATATATATATATATATATATATATATATATATATATATATATATATATATATATATATATATATATATATATATATATAATATACATAGATATATACGTTTATAAATACATAAATCGCTAGTATAAAAGCACAAAATGCCAATTTTTCGTGAATACTTTTTCATAGTATTTTTATTCGTAATATTATATTTATACTATCTATTTAGTCTAGATAAGATATAAATAATTTTTTTCGCTATCGGTGCGCACCCATATTTTTTTTAATAGCCCTCTTAGACTCGGCCTCAAAAATGTAACACACACGGCCGTGTAATATAGTAGGCCATGCCTCTGTATATATATATATATATATATATATATATATATATATATATATATATATATATATATATATATATTAAATAAGATAAAATTTAAAAGTCTTCTCTTTTTATACACGTTTATTAGAAACGCCTAATGCAATAAAGCTCTCCTTATTTGGAGAACTCACTTAAAAAGTTTTGATTGCAATTGATATAAGAGTTTATAAAATAACTTGTTTTTCAGTTACATGCATAAATTTGATTTAATACGCTGTCATCAGTGCTGTTTTGCGATGCTTCAAATCCGCCTTTTTACATAATATATTTTAAATTTTTTCAATCTGACCATATACATGTACATATATATATATATATATATATATATATATATATATATATATATATATATATATATATATATATATATATATATATATATATATATATATATATATATATATATATATATACAGCAAATAACAACTTCAATAGTTAAAAAAAAAATAAAGTTTTTTTCTAGCTACTGCTTTTTTTTATTTAATATACATTTTTTATTTAAATAAAAAAATTGTTTATTAAGTTTCAGACAATAATTTTTTTCAGACCATCCGCAGCTTGTTAGGACTTAGTACCTAAGCATTTCTATCATAGCAAATGCGCAACAATTTTTTGCCGATGGTTTGATGGTATTAAAAATTTTAGGCTTTTTTAAAATTATTCTGTGTTTCGTTTGTTGTAGTGTATTATTTCTTTATTATTATTTCATTTATTTAACTCCTAATTAACTTAAGAACTTTTTCTTCCTGAATTTATTTAAAAATTCCTCTTTATTTATTTGCATTCCAGCACTCTATTGCATACTTTAAAATTTGTTAAACTTTGGAGGGAATTTCTTTTAGAAAGTGCTATTTTTACCTTCTTTTTTTTTTTGAATTCATTTTTGAAAATTAAACATCTGAAAACATCATAGGTCCTGGATATTGCCAACGAATGTTGAAATAAAAGGTGTTTCAGTAGTGAAAAGATAATGCGTACAGTTGTTTAATTATTAAGTAGACGAAGCAACAAGATTAATTTATTCTGTTGAATACTTTTTGAAATTTTCTGGATTTTAAATTGCGAATTGGTATAATTTTTACTGAGTTTCGAAACATTTAAACGCAATTTATCGCACTCCTTCGCAATACATTTAGCTTTTTCATCAAAGCAGAATTATTTTCACATAGCTTCATTTCATAAGTTAAGATAGGGACTGCCAATAACTTATATTTATAGGAAATAGAACTTGGGTGGGCAATCCGGATTCCAGATTAAATATGAGTTTAAACAACAGCTCTAAAGTTAAAGATTTTATATCAACATTTGTATAACTGAAAGAAGCAAAAATTAAATGTTCACTATTCCATGTAAATCTCAGATGACTAAGTTTATTCTGAAGATTTTTTTACTTACTAGAAATTGCTATCGTATTGGTTTGTATTATTTACCTTATATAAAGAACTCAGCTTTTTTGGCAATTATTTTAATAAAGTTTAAATTACGGTAAGTATTGCATGTTTTTATCAGCTTTTTGAGATCAGAGAGAGTAGAGCTTAAAAGTATGATATCATCTGCATATGCTACCACACTAGTAATGTTTCCATATTTAGATATGCCAACAATACCTCGATTTTTAATACTTTCAGGAAGACTTTCAGTGTAATTGTTATAGAGGTGAGGTAAAAGAATCAATCCTTGTCTCACTCCTAGCTTTAGAAGAAATGAATTTGATTTACAACCTTAATATGAGTTTCACTACTATTGTTATACAACGAAGATATAGTGTTAGCTATACAGAGTCGTAATTTGTTAAAGAAATATAATTTATCAAATATTATATCCAAGTGTCAGCAATCAAAAGCTTTTACTGCATCTAAAGAGCATGGGTACACAGGGGAATTGTTGCTGTTGTAATGTTTAATTCTTTCGCTAATAAGAAATTTAGGATGTAGTGTTAAACAGTTAGCATTGAACCCAATTTGTAGGGGATGAGTATCGCTAATATCCGGACATATAATGAGCATTAGGTATTCTAGAACCTTTGTAAAAATTGGTATAATGCTAACACCGCGATAGTTGCTCGGGCTATCTAAAGATTTTTTGTACGCTTTTTGTTAAAGTATCACAATTTGTGCATTTCAGGTGTTTAGCTGAGATACCGAAAGAGTCAGGAGATTTTTTTAATTTTTCTTTTGAAATAGTTCTAACTATATTTTCTTCCGTATTAAATGTATCTAATATCCAAAAACTTCAAAAGTGTTTTATTTCGTATTTTAGAAAAATATTATGATTAAAAAAAAAAGGCGCCAGTGGTAAAATACAAACCGTAGCGCTTTTTTCAGAAAATCTGCAAGATAACCACTCGAAAGTTTGAAAACTATATAAGAAATAAATAACTTTATAAAACGGAAACAAAAGCTATATATCAAGTTAAGAAAATGTTACCGCTATATAGTTTAAACGTAAATAGATAATAGTCTTCTGATCACTTTTGATTACTTTTGCTTTCAAATAAATGTGCTACAACCTACAACCTTTTCGCGCTTTTACCCTGCAATGGCTGCAAAGAGTTCCATATCAAAAACTACTTACAGCACTATTATTAGCTTCAGCAATGATATAAACATATATATATATATATATATATATATATATATATATATATATATATAAAAATATATATATATATATATATATATATATATATATATGTATATATATATATATATATATATATATATATATATATATATATATATATATATATATAAATCTATGTCTATATCTACTATATCTATAACGATATATATACATATATATATATATATATATATATATATATATATATATATATATATATATATATATATATATATATATATATATATATATATAAAACTATGTCTATATCTACTATATCTATAACGATATATATACATTAGGGATATGACTTTTTAATTTTTTTTCAAATAAAATGTTTCCTGTATCATAAATAGATGAACTTTTACCTAAAATCATGAAAAAAGGCCCAAATAGCTTTCTGCAACAAAAAAAGGTCACCCCCAAAATAAAAATTTGATTTACCATTTTTATACATTCATTTTTGACCGATGTTTTAATCTTAAGCTTAATTCTCAGCTTAATTCTATTTATTTCATTATTTTGTTATGAATTTATAAATATAACGCCACACGTTACATAACAATTCCAAATACTTGGAATTGTTATGTGATGACGTCATTGTGTTACCACGGTGATATAGACGACTGTAACAGACTGTAGAAGATTATAGAACTTAGTAGAACATTCTGGAAGCTCTAAATAATTATATAAGCGAGCTGCTGTCAGAGCTCAGTGTTGATAATGTGAATAGTTCTATGAAGTACTCTGCGTGTAACTGAGCTAATAAGGAACTACTGTAGCGAACTAAAGACGCTGTAAGTGTACGAAGTATAAGTAGTTGTAGCATTATCGTTAGGATACGGACTGGATTATCGAACTGTTATCAACATTGACTGGATTATCGAACTATAATTGGATTACTATACAGTTAAAGTATTTTATTAATTAAACGACTTTATTAAACGGATATTTACGCTCAGCTATCCGTAAAGTCGTAACAATATTATATGATGTCTCACAAGAAAAGTCATACCACAGTAACAAAGAACAAGAAGACTTGGACTAAAAATTTGGTGAGATTTCAAGAGTCACACAGAAGAAGAGGAAGCGTGGCTGTAAAAGAACATTCACTCGATGAAAAATCCAGAATACCACTTCAATTGCAGATCGTAGGAAGATACCAGTCTCTCGGAGCATATGTTAAAGGAAGAAAAGAACGAATAGACCAAATTTCTAAGGAAATTACAAAATTGTGGGACAATAAACTGAATTTTCCACGTGTGTCTGATCAAGTGATAAGAGCAAAGCTTATGAAGGTGCTGAAGGTCTATGATGAATGTGTCAAGCGTGGAAATTATGATGTTCTCAATGCATTATTTGACATCACGAAAGTGAATGGCCAGTGGTTATCCTCGGAAGATAAACGTCTATACCACCTACAAAAAGAAAGTAAAGGACAGGTGGGGTACTCAACAGGACAAGTGGCAAGTAAAAGAAACCATTCACCCTTCCAAGAGAAGGAAAGTCCAGTCTGGAACAGCAATACCTTCCACATCACAAGTCCTGTCTACCACAGACAGTGGTACTGAATCTGAAAACTGCAAAAGTAAGAGTGAAGATGATGAAGACGACGACGGTGATAAAGACGATGATGAGGACACTCAGAAAAAAACTAGAAAGCACTACAAAAGTAAATTTGCTGTAAGTATGGTTACATCAAGTGGAGTTTCCACAAAGAAAGCTGCTAAAATATGCAATGTATTATCACAACAAGGTATTGATATTCCAACTCCAAGTCAATCAGCAATTTACAAGTCCATATTCAAAGAGGCAGGTAAATTAAAAAAAGAAATGATACAACAACTTAAAATGGAACAGTGGTCCTTACACTTTGACGGCAAACGAATAGATGATAAGGAATATCAGGTAGTTGTACTTCAGAATGAAAGAACTGACGTGAAACTTGATGCACTGCGTTTAAAAGATGGCAAAGCTGAAACTGTTGCTGAAAAAATTGCCAAACTTATTGATGAATACAATTTGTGGAATTCAATTAAGATGATCATTACTGATACAACAAACGTCAATACTGGGAAGAGAAATGGAGTTGTTGTGAAGTTGCAACGTATGTTTAAATTAAAGGGTGTCACAATACCACAATTTATCGGTTGTCAGCATCACGTACTAGACAGGATTCTCCGTCTGGTGATGGACGAAGAACTTGGGGGTGATACCAAATCTCCAAACATTGAATACCCATTTGTGTCTGAACTGTTGAATAAGTATGATGAACTGAAGGATAAGTTTGTGAATGGAACTGTAGAAATTCTTGATAAATCAGGGTGGAGAGACGATATGAAGTTTTTGTACCATTTAACAAGAGTGTTTAGGTTCTATGAAGAACAAAGAAACTTCCCTCTGATTCACTTTCAGAACATTCCTAATATGAGCAATGCCAGATGGAACTCAAGAGCCATTCTCGCCATTCTGGCGTTCATTCTTATGCCTGAAGCGAGAAAGAATTTGGAGAAGGTTTGCAGGTTCATTTCATATGAGTGGGCAGAACATTGGTTTAGTAGTCAAAAGTACAATTACAATGACTTCAAGAATTTATCTGATATATTGAAGCCTTACAAAAAGGCATTGCAGTCATTCAAAAATCACTGGAAGAAAGAGCCATCCGTCATCGACATACCACGAAGTAATCAGATAGCTGAACGTGCAATCAAGGTGATGCAAGACCTGTATGCTTCCTGCAGAAAGAAAGACAAACTGCAACTTCGATTCATTCTAAGTAATAAGCGCTAGACTCTTTATGAGACGTGAGCATCATGTGACCCATGTACTAAACACAGTAGGCCTATAGACACAGACAGTTATGTATATTGTTGTACTAGACGCTTTGAAACTGTTAATTTTGTAATACTTGTATAATTATATATCACATAATGTTTTTTGTTATATCACAGTACATGTTGCATAAATAAATAAAATAACAACAGGAGTATGACTCTTACAACATCTTCAGCCTTTAATATTCATTTACTGTACAAAAGTGTACCTATTGAAAATTCGATTTTTTGGTTTTGGGGTGACCTTTTTTCAAAATATGTCAAAATGAAACATCTATTCGTTCTTTTTACATAAAAGTTCATTGAATTACGATACAGGCCTAGTAGGTTGCAAAAAAGTCATATCCCTAATATACATATATATATATATATATATATATATATATATATATATATATATATATATATATATATATATATATATATATATATATATATATAAATCTATATCTATATCTACTATATCTATAACGATATATATATATATATATATATATATATATATATATATATATATATATATATATATATATATATATATATATATATATATATATGTATATAAAAATTATAGTCGTGTTTTTTGCAAACATTTTCAAGAAGATTCTTAAAATAAAAAATTAAGACAAATCAATCTTCTTAAAAACTAGAGCAACAAATAAGTAAAAACACTTTCCTTATCTTTTTTTTTTTTTAATAAATTGTTTCTTCGTCAGTAAGTAGAAATAATGTTTTTTCAATTTACTTCAAGTAAGAAGGAATAATGTTTCTTCAATTCGGGCTTGGTTAAGCCAATATATTATTTATTAGGATTATTTTGTAAAAAACAATGCACTTGTAAATAATACTTTTTGACAAGCGTTTGCTATTTATAAGTTAGTAAACTTTTTGTTTTTAATCACAATTTTCAGTATTTTTTTTCTTTAAGAAATTCATTTTCATTATCCTATGCAAATTTGTGGTCTTTTTATAATTCTTTTAACATTTTTTGTACAGCTATATCTTACTTAAATAGTGCTTCCGTTAAAATTTTTGTGCAAATAGATAGAAATTTAAAACTTAAAACTAAAATTTAAACTAAAACATCAAAAAAAAAAAAAAAATAGTTTTAAATAAAATTGGTAATTTTTTTTTTTTTTTTTTTTGCGGTGCTTTATTACATTTTAAGCAACATTTTGGTAAAATATATAACGTTTTCAGAATAAGTAAATAAAAAATTTGCAAAAATAGATCGATAAAAAATGAAAGGAAGCGGGGACTAGACCTAACTCTATGAGTAAGGTCTTGTCGTCGAGAACGGTTAACATAAAGATAACAATTTCTTTTTATATTGGTAAAAGATAATCAAGATAAATACAATTTTTTTTTTACAGAAAGTCCGTTGAAAATATATAAATCTGTTATATATACTATATATTCAAAAAAATTGCATAAAAGTCTTGGTATATATATATATATATATATATATATATATATATATATATATATATATATATATATATATATATATATATATATATATATATATATATATATTTATATTTATATATATATATATATATATATATATATATATATTATATATATATATATATATATATATATATATATATATATATATATATATATATATATATATATATATATATATATATATATATATATATATATATATATATATATATATATATATATATATATATATATATAGGTAAAATAGAATCTCCAAAAAATATATATAAAAGAATATTAACAAATCATCAATACATTTTTTAATAAAACTTGAGAAAAATTTTCAAAACTATTTTTTTCCATACAAATGGTCCGCAAAAAGCAATGGAAAACTTGCTATAATTTGTTTGAAAATATGGCTGCTTAACAATAGTAACATAGCATAGAATGCATTTATTTTTAACTTTTGTCAAATACAAGTTATGAAAAGAAACTGGGGAAGAATCGATTTTACATAAAAACATAAAACAAAGAACTATAAGTTGATATTTATTTAGTGCATTCATTTTTCCTTCGCTCTGCAAGGATAAAACATAAACTAAAATTTTTTTAACGTGCTAAATGCTTCTGATGATGTTTCTAAAATCTGCGCCTGCCTATAATAACATTTTCAAAAAAGGCATACTTACAAGAAAAGTTCGAAATTATTACTTATTTGGATCAAGAAAGATTACTAAATAAAAAAAACTGAACATTTTTCTATATTGAAGACATAAAAATAACTCCTCTTTAAAAAAATTATAAAAAACAAAAAGCCTATCTGAATTTATTCTTATTCTAATGAATTCTTTTGATAAATATATTTTTAAAAGTTTTCAAACATTTTATATCAAATAAAAAAATAAAGTTATATTTAATGCTAAATATGGTGGTAAGATTTAAGTTTTCTATGCTTTTCGCATGTTACCTGTAGTTGTTATTTTTATTATTATTATTAATTTGTTGCATAAGTTACTAAGCAAACAATTGAGTTAGAATACTAAATCCCACTTTATTAGCTCTGAACTATTTACAAACTATCATGCATTTAAAATTTATCTTTTGATGACGTTTGCCATTAAATTATTCTTTTTTGTGAGAGATTTCAAACGTTTTGTAAAAAATTTCAAATGCGGTTTAGTAGACAGTTATGCCATTGACAACAACTTTTACAAGTTTTTTGGGAAATTGATGCATGACCTCTAGTGCTTTTTTGAAACTTAGCAATTTTTAATTTTTATTAATATTTGTTTCTTTAAAAAATGTAAAGATTACAGTTAAATCGATTCTAACGCGTCTTATTTCGAGAGTTGTTAAATAAAAGAATTTTAATCTCGAACTGTATTAATGTCCATAAACGTGTGCAGCGGTGCTAAATCTTTTTGAGTATTTCTAAATATTTTTTTAATTATGGTGACCATAATAGTATATCATTTTTCAAGTGACGTCTTACTATAGCTATGTACGATGTTCTGCGCATAATTTAATTTATTTTACCAAATGCATGTTTAATGAATATCAATATCGCACTAAAAAATTGCATGCAAAAAGCAAAAACATCTTGAGAATTAAAAATATTGCGTTATGTATTAAAAAAATAATAATAATAAAAAGGTGTTTAGACATATTTGAATTTTAAAGTTGGTTAATATGCCAAAAAAACGTTAGGCAGTAGAAATAGGAAAAAAGTTGTTTTTGAGTATTAAATAAAAGTAGTAAATGGCTTTATTATTTTAATAAAAGAAATTCGGATTTCAGTTTTTATTAAAAGGGCGTTAAATAAGTAATTACAAATATATTTGACAATAGAAAAAACACTACCAATATTAACAACAAATAATAATAATAAAAAATATACAATAAACATAAATACATATTTTAAAAGATAAGGTTTAAATGTGATTTTAAATGTAAAATATGTTTTATATTTATTTAGTTTGTACGATTCTCAAATATTTTGTTTCAGAACACCCCTAATAAAATAATATATGCTATTAGTAATAAAACTTCAATAATATTATGGTAATTAGGGATGGTAATAGTAGAATAGAATAGGGCCTTCCCAAAGAGTTCTTGATAAGGGGTGGGGGAGGGGGTTGACGTGTCTGTTCTTTGCCATTTAAGGCTTAGAAAAAAGATTTGCTAACTAAGATATTAACAAAAAAAAAGATCATTGATGGCTATTATTTTCCGACTCCAATGTCCAAATTTTCCAACTAATTTTTAAATAAAATTTTCGTTGGGAAAGGAAGGGGGGTGAGACACCTCCGACGCGTCTCTTCGGACGGCCCTTATGATAATGATGACTATGATGATGGTAATGATGAAGATAATGTTTATTGATGAATGTGCTAAAAGAAATGTCAAGTTTAATAAAATCAAAGTAAAAATTAAATTTTCTCGTAAAATTATATTTAGATTCATGAAGAAAATTGCGAAGGTTTACCTCTTTGTTGTGTAAATCAATGTGGCATGAAAATTATGCGTAAAGAGGTTTGATTTAAAATTGAAATAGCTGTTTTATATTCAAAGTGTCCTTTTTTTACCGAAGTAAACACTTGACTCGTTAAAAACGTCTAAACAACGTCTTTTTTATATCTAGACATGTACAGCACGTCTTTAACACGTCTTTTAAACGTCATGTGTTTACTTAACATTTAATTTACTTGGGTAAAAACCTTATCTTTGAAACTTTTCATAGATGTCTTCTCATATTACTGATAGTTGCGCTAATACAATTATTCCATGTCAATATTTAAATATTGGATGCAAGTTTAAGGTAAGGAAATAAATTTTGAAAAATTTAAAGTTTTTATAATTTGAAAATTAAAATGGTATAAAATTTCTAAATAATAACAATCGAGAAATCAGGTATATATCATAAGTATATCAATCAGTTATATATTATCTATATATATTGATCCCTAACCACAACATTTCTTAAAAAAAATCAAAGTGTTCAATAAGTTAAGTTTTTCATTAAAAACTCATTATTCAAAAACTTAAATTTCCAGAGATTAAGCTTTTAGAATGTATGTACAGTCAACTAACTTTTATACATACATTGATAAAATTACTGGGAAAGCAGTATTTTATTTAAAAGATTTATTATCTAATGCAAGTTTTGAAAATTTGACACCTACTTTACAAGTACACAATTTGTTTTTACTCAATATTTTAACTTTAAATTAAAAAAGTCAAAATAGTAAAAGGTATGGTAAAATCACTAACAATGAAAAAAATTTCACTTGTTCTAAAGGATTAGCAGGTTAAAGACAAAGTGAACACAAACAGCGCTTCCTTGCATAAAATAATTAACTATCAAAAAAGATTGCTCGTCAAACCAAAAATACTTTTAAATTATATACATACTATAAAAATTAATAACCTTCACTTATAACTTCCATTTTGATTTAGTAAGTTTTAATACGATTCGATAACTAGAGACATTGAAACAAGTGGAAATAGTCAATAAATATTATATCATTATGTTAAGTTTATTATTTAAAAAACACACATATGAAAACACACATTTAGAAAATACACAGTACACAGTTTTCTTTAATACCATTTTCTTTTTTATACAACAAAAACAAATTGAAAAATTTCCGACTTTTTATTTCAGCTTGATGTCTGGCGGTTATAGATTTTGCAGTTCAGGACTGAAAAAGTTCTGTTAAGACTTTTTATTGGTGATTTTTTATTTTGACAACCACAAAATTTTAAACCAGGTTTGTTGTATTTCCACAACAAAAAGAAAGTCTCAGTAACGAGGCGTTTTTTATTACTGTTGGCAGATACAACATTTTATCGGCAATTATTCATACAGCTCACTACCATTTATCACTGCTTGGTCTCCGTATACTAGCAATTATACTTTGTCTCAAAATATTTGTTTTGTGATAATAAACATCAATTTGTTAAATAACATCATTATGTGCGGCCTTGGCGCAGTGGTTTGAGTTCAGGCTTAGAACCAGTGTAGAAAGTACGTTATGAAGTGGAACCATTGAAGTACTTGAATAAATAGTGGAGAAAAAATCGTTAAAATGTAGTTGACATACTGCCCATTCTACTGCTTTTTGCTAATTTTCGGTTAGAGACAACTGTAAACTCCATTATTTACAACAGTTTTATCACAGTTTTATAACAGTTTTATCACCACAAAACAAAAACGTGGTTTTAACCTACGGGCAAAGGCTTCAGCAAAGGGTAGACATTTTTTTAGAAATTGATGTATCATAACTCCTCTACAAATGCTCTTTGATAGTATTTATCAACCTTCTTTCCTGTTGAAAATATTCTGTCACGTTGTCCTTTAAAGGAAAGACTTGATATATAATTATTATTAATTTTCGAACTCTCAAGTTTAAGCTCTTCCATGGTTCGATACCTCTCCCTAGCAAGTTTGTTATTATCAATCTCTAAAGATGTATTCAATTCAGTGAATTAGCTTACGTTAAGCATAACAGTGGCTTGAAGCAATACTCCAAATCTTTCGGTTATTGATGTCTTTGTAAGTTTTTTTTGCATTTGCAAAAGATTTAAGTCGACTATCAGTGATTATGTTTTTAGTCACTAGGTTTAATTTTCTCATCCTCAATAATATTTTAAAAAAAGCTGATGATGATAAAGATACCACCAATGTGCAATAAACTAAACGCAGTAGATTTAGAACCAATAAAAGAATTATTTTCTATTTTTTCAGCACGGACATAGAGAATTATGGTTTTTTGCAAATTGAGAGATCCAATGCACGTTAGGCGATTGTTTTATAATCAAAGAAATGTCTGTTCTTAATAGGAACCGTTGTTTTCTTTGGGCATTGTAAACTATTTATGTTTTTTATTAACCTATATTTTGACTTTCAACATTATCTAATATATTATTAATGCATATATAAATTAGGCAACAATAGTTTTTCCAAACATATGAGTCATCATTGTGTAGCGACAAAAGTCAATTATCTCAAAAATGGATATACCGCATTTGAAAATACATTCTTCATATCAAGTCTGGAAATTCTTTTATTTTCAAACTTGATATCCTTATAGTTCTTTTGGTATAAATGAGTTTTGAAAAAATATAAATCAAGACCATAAGAAGTTGAAATAAAAGCATCTGAATATATCACGTGCTGCTTTACAAAAATAAATGGTGATGATGACACAAACAAAATGTGGAAAAAAGTCCGTTATTTTTACAGCGTTTATTAATATTTATTTCGTTAGAAGTATCCTAGCCAAACGTATTGATGATTCAAAAATTGGGCAGTATAATGTAGTAATAATAAAGCAATCAAAAGTTATACATTTCCTTGGTCTTTTCATTGGTGAAAAAAAGTAAAAGTCATATCGATACTTTATGCCACAAAGTTTTAAAAAATATTGAAGAATTATAACAAGTAAGAAATTTTTTAAATAGACATGCATTAATTCAACTTTTTTTACTCGCTTATTCAACGCAAACATTCAATGTAAACAATGCAGATATTGCATGAGGTAGTACTAAAAAAAAAAACTAGACCAACAGCAGCATTTAGCACCATTAAAAAACTTTAAAGACCGTTAAACTTATCCCAGACCTCTTTTATTGGAATTGAATCTTCTTAATATATATTAAGTAAATATTTTTAATATCTTTTGCTTTATGTACACTCTAAAATAAATTTTATGCCTATATCCTTTCCAAATTTATATGCAATGACACCAAAAAAATTTGACAAGAAATTACAATCTTGTTCATAAACATAATTTGCATATAAATTTTGGAAGATCTCTTATACCATATCACGGAGCTTTTCTTCGGAACCTAATAGTTTTAAAAAATTTTGGTTTTTCTAGAAGATATCTTTTATTTAAAAATAAATTTAAAAAAGTTATTTTCTTAATTGGTAATACATTCGAGTTCTTTTGAGCTTGATCTTTATTTCGGTCCGTATTGTGTGATTCCTTAATGTAATATTTGAATTTTTAGGTTGTTTATATAATATTTAGGGGTGTCCCGGGTAAACTTTACACTGTATCCGTTATTCAACCGATTAATAACTTTATTCGGTTTTTAATGCACCGGATATTTCATGTTGATATCATTTGAAAATTTAAAGAAACCTAGAAATGTTATAATTTTAAATAATTTAATGTTAATGGTTTCTTTATAATATTGTTATTATTAAGGCAAAGTGGGCCACATCGGGCCCACAAAGGCCCTTATCAAATCTCTTGTTGGACATAGATTATTACAAATTTGACTTTAGAATATTGTTCAGCTGACCATAAACATTTAAGTGAACCATCCGAAAAATAGTTTTTTTATTGTTAATTTTTAGGCAATGAATATTTAAGAGTACAACTTTTAAAATTTTATTGAGCTAAGTTTTCTTTAGTTTGGCTATACATAAAAATTATTGTCAATTTATCTCTATTCAGAGTGTCAATTTTCAATGTAGATAATGAACAGAAGATTATGTATCATCAACAAATTAGTTATAGTTAATTTTTGGTTAATAATCAGGTTTTATTCAGAAATTAAATTAAGGGGCCGATTAAAGGCTACTTCCACAGAAAATGGGCTTCTAGCATTTCTTTGTTCAGCGGTTGTTTCTTAACATATGGCATAGTTACACCTTTAATTTTCTGATGTTAAGTTGTAGATAGGTTAAATAAAAGGAAAATTTTTATGTTGTTTTGGTTGGTAACAGCTAGTTGATTCTATCTTTTTTTAAAAAGGGGCCTGTTTCAGGTCACTCCCCTATAATTATTATTAAAGTACTACTAAAATTATATATGCGCAATAAATACATCAGTTTATCACTCATTTATATTTTTTTACCTTAATGTAGAGAAACTAACATATTTAGCCTTGATTGCTTTTTCTCATAAAGAATGAAAACAATCTTCCAAAAATACAGAGGATGCTGGTGGTGCTAGTAAATTAAGTGCTAACTCTTTTAGCAGTGGAAATTTCTTTTCATTTTTACAATAATTTAAAACTTTAGTCATTATTTTTTTCTATAATCGAATGATTAAAGAAAACATCATCTCCATGAACAGCTTTTAAAAAGGAGACTTGATCAGATTTTAATGCGTTTTGGACTTCTTTGTGCAACTGAAGAAGATTCAGTATTCATTTTTTTCCTCTTCATACAAATTACAATTTTTTGCGTGATTATGCGGCGGAGTTGTGCAAAATGACTTCTGACCAGATTTATTACACCCCTGCTTATCTGATTTCCACATGCAATGCATATTGCTCTGAAATCACAGTTATCATTAATTTAGAAAAGTTGTGAAACAAAGTTCGCTATTTTGAAGGTTTATCACGATAACATTTTGTCATTATAAAATATAAATTTTAGGATTAAAATTACGTTATCCGGATATCCGGTCAAGTAATTTTAAATATCCGGGTATTTAATATCCGGTCGGATAATGAAAAAGTGTTATCCGGGACACCTCTAATAACATTTATACGAAAAGTGTTTTATATCTAAAACTTAAGTTTTTAAATATTGCCGTTTAACGGCATCTTTTTGTTAACAGTATTGTTGTTAACGGTACGCTATTCTATTCTTTAAATACTTGAAAATTTTCACAAAACATTTTTAAGCGTAAGTTTAGCGCAAGTTTGGCGTAAGTTCAAAATTTACTAATTTTTGTATTCACAAAACTTGCTGAGCAGTCTAATACAAAATTTAGAATTTAGTTTTTGTAAGTTCAACTCTCAAATTATTTTATTTACAAAACATCTTCAGAAAATGCTCAGCCTGATTTAAGCAAGAAAAGTTATGTTTAGTTGAAGCTACCTTAACCTTGGGGTAACTTTAAAATATTTGCGCTGCTCATGCATACTGACGTTTTTTGTTTAGATTTGTGATAAGATTTATTATAACTTGTGATAAACATAGTGTATATGTTTCTATAAGTTATTGTTTAGTTATTAGACTATAGAGGATATGGGGGCACCTTTAACCTTTTTATGGTATATGCTTGATTACTTAAAAACCCTTGCAGAAAACAATACTATTTTCAATGTTTTTAAAAGAATATTTATTTCTTAATTCAAATCAACAAGCTTATTTTGGTCCAAGTAATATTTAGTAAGCTAGAACTCAACTTTATAACATCACCTACAATGGATTAATTATAACATCACCTACAATGGATCACGGTACCCCATGTATGGGGCACCTTGATCTGCACTATGGAGCACTTTGATCTTATATACAGTTTTTTACAAAATCAATAAAAAGTTGGTAATAAAGCATTATTAAAAACACAGTTCTTTAATTTTCTGCCAAGAGATTCACATTTAAAAATTAGTGAACAAGTTTTTTCATCCGAAATTTTAAGAAATGTTTGCAAAAACTGAAAAATCAAAATCGAAAATCAAATGTCGACCGACAAGAGTTGTGCCACCATGCTGCATTGGATCTTGCAGACAATATCATCTCTGGTAAACTGGTACATTTGCTCACTGACAGAGACAAATTTATACGATTTTAAATTTTCAAATATTTTAGCATTTGCACATTTTCTTCTTCACAGATTTGTCCAACATAATGAATAGCTTTTTTTTATTTTATTAAATTTAACAAGAACAAAACCCTTCACATTCAGTGCATCAAAGTCAAAGTTCAGGTCTGATAATTCAAGAAGATATCGTTTCAAGATCATTTTCACTGTCATCACTTTCAAGCGGTGGTAGGCGATGAATATTATCAGAATCTGCTGCACTTGTATTTTTTTGCATTTTTTTTTCTTATATATTTTTATCTTTTGAAGTCTCAATTCTTCCTCAAACTCATCATTAGATTCTATAAACTGAAGTCTTGAAGCAGCATGTTTTGCTTTAGGTTTTTTTGTGGTCTTTTTTGGATCTTTCTGAACCATAGAAGTTTTTTTTTTTATGTTTGTTTTGTTTTGTTTTTTCTTTTGCCAAGCATACCTCATTTTGAACAGGAGTGTCTGTCAAAAATTTTTTTTTTGTTGCCTAATTTTAAATTGTTTTTTTCTGGCTGGAGCCTTTGGAAAGGGTCTTAGAAAATCCGGTATTACGATTCGGGATTGCTGTTACGGCAACAGATGGTCCTGCTACAGCAACAGAGGGTCCTGCTAATTCAGAAGAGTCTCGCTTATCCAATTCGCTCAGCCATTTCCTGCAGATTTTCATTGGGTTTAGATATAATAGTTTCCGCAATATCTGCAATGATTTCTGGATGTTCAACAGTAGGAGTGGGTGCTGGACAATCGATCACTGATGCTGGCAGATATTCGTCATCTGTAAAAATGTCTGGATTGAATGAATCGATCCCGGCAACATTAGATCCAGATTCAATGTTTGATTTTGTAAAGGCTTTACCGTATACTTCATACACAAACGGAACAATATTATACATATTTATCGGTTTGGTACTGCTGATTAGCCAGTTGCCGCAAGCCGCATTGTAATGCCTCTTCAGAAGCCCATACACAGATCTGTCCAACGGTTGCAGCTTATTACTGTAGTGTGGTGGAAAACTATTCCGTTTTCTTTTGCCAATTCGAAGGCTGTCACAGATATATTTAGATACACTCTCGTGGTTCACGAGAAGAACTTGAGAATCTTTCAAACAGTGCGAATGCTTGATAAAATGTTTCAACCACTCGACAAAGATATCTGATGTCATCCAACCAGATGGATTAGCAAATTTTACGCATCCGGGTGGACCATCTTTAATCATAAAATCTCGAAACTTCGCCCTCGAGAAACGAACAGAGGTGGTATCGAATTGCTGATCGCATTTAATCACACAGCAAGCTGTCACGAGAGTTCCTTTATCTGCAAATGTTATGCTACCTACTTGTTTGAAACCTTTGTACGGTTGTTACTCCTGTTTCGTCCACATTATAAAAACTTTCTGGACCAAACTGATCACGTTCTCGCACTCCCGGAATCTCCCGGAAATTCAGAAAAAATTCACTAACGGTGAATCTATTGAAAGCTGTTGCTCTTACAAAGCTGGTGGCTTCTGGAGCTCGTAAACATAATTCTATTTTTCTTTTCATAAAGCTCTGTAACTAATCGATGCCTGCCACTTTGTTCTTAATCCATGAATCCGGACAAACTTTATTATTAGCAACAGCCATTTCATATGCTAATTGGCAAATTGTTTTCGTTGAAAGGCCATAGTTCATCTTCGAAGCTTGAAGCGAATAATTTGATAAGCAGTCTTTCCTTTTTCTCATCTCATTTTTTCTTTCGTTAATTTGTTTGATTTGGATTTTAATTTTTTTTTAGTTTTTGCTTTTTTATTTCTTTCTCATTTTTTTCTTCATTCGCTTTATTTTTATTTTATTTATTTTTCTTATTTTACTTATTTTATTTATTTTTCTTCTTATTATTTTTTTTTCTTTATCTTTCTTTTTTTTAAATTTATTTATAAAATTCGTTATAAGAAAGCGTCCGCCATTCCGGAAGTCTCTGCACTGTCACTGATGTAATATATATCTGGGAAACATATAAATGTATAACAAAACATTTAATATAAATATATATATGATTTAAATGTTGACATCTTGTACGAGAGTATATATATATATATATATATATATGTATATATATATATATATATATATATATATATTTATATATATATATATATATATATATATATATATATATATATATATATATATATAAACTAATTTAAAACATCAGATAATTCGAATTCTCTCAATACTAAATAACTTATTTGAAGTTTTCGCCGGATTATAGGCACCGGCATCATCAGCAAATAAAATAATACTAGCAGAAAGAAACCCGTAATACAGGTTATGGTCGGTCTGATACTTAATTTATAGTGGCTGTTTTCCACAATTTAAAGTTGCGAAACCTTAACTAATACCCTTTTAGAAAAACGCCTTCAAATTAAAAAATTAAACCATCTGTAAATTTAAAATAAAAAAGTACGTGGAGGTAAAATAATTTGCCAATTATTTAACGTTCATTGAGTAATTTACAACTGACAGGTGATATCAGGGTAAGGCAGAACCATTTTCCTCGACATTACTAAGTTGAACACAATACGTTTTTAGTTACTGACACAAAAATTAACACTTCATCATGCTTTAAATTGACGAAAAAGTAAAGCTAAATTCTTGTTATATTTTTTAATTCATGAACTTTAATTAATAAGATTAATATGAATTGAAGGTAAATTATTCATGAGTTAATAATTTTTTGGTATCCCCTTGATACATGTTTCGTTAAAAAAAGAAATTGTCTTTAAAACGTTAAATGCACACAACTAAATAAATTTATTATAAATAACTAAGCAATTGAGTACAAATACGTTTCAAACAAAAAAAAGTTAATTACAATAAAACATGTGTATAACAAATTTAAAAAAAATAAGTAAATTTTTTTCCAACTCTGCTAAAATAAAAAATAATATAAAGCTTAGGTACTAGAAGTTTTAAAATTCCAGTTACAGTACAATTAAAAAAATTCCTCTTAACAAATATCTAATAGCAAAAACACTGACTTAATTCAGTCTTCAATTCTGTGTCTAAACAATAAAAGTATTTAAATGAATAGAGGTTAAATTATCTACTTAACACCTTTATTAGATCTCTCTTGATCAACTAAAGAAAATAAATCTCAATTAAACTAACTTGATATAAAATAATAAAAAGCTGTCTTACTGAGAATTATAAATTTCTTCTCTTTATTATTGACAATATAATTTTAAGTAGGACCTAAGTTCTTGGGCTTATTGTATAAAATTAAAAAAACCTACTTTTTTACTTTAAAGTCAACAACAATATTTTAAAAAACATTTTTGTTACTTAAAAATAAAAATCCTTTTAAACTTACTACCTCTCTCTTCATTATTTTCAACTAAACAAAAAAACAAACAAACAATTGATAGTAAATTTTCACTTTGGTAATAAGTTATTAAGTAAATTAAATAAATCTTTGATCTATTTAATCTACTCTAACAGTCTACAACTTTGTCATTAAACTATAACTATTTTCTACAACCTGTTATAGTTTAACATAGATATATTTTTTAAGTAATTAAAAAATATTTAAGATTATAATATATAAGATTTTAAAAACCTGAAATTTTAAACCTACTTAAAAAAAATATATATATATTAAAAAGTATTTTTTTCCATTTTAAAAAGTAAAAATGCTTTTTAACTTACTTACTCCAATAATACTGCTGCCATCTAAACAGAAAAGCAAACAAATATTGAAGTCGATACTTTCTTAAACCTCTTTAATTACTTCAATATTAAAATAAATATTTAATCTTTCTGGATTGAATTAATTTACGAAAATTTTCGTTAATATAATTTAAGTTGATATAAACATTTATCGAAAATGTAATAATACTAAAAAAAAAAAATTAACGATACTAAAAAAAAAATTAACAATACTAAAAAAAAAAAGAAAATCAAATTAAGTTAAAAATTGGATTTTTAGCAAAATGTTTTCTTGGCTTTTAGTAAATAAATAAAAGCAGTAAGTTCCAATAATGAAACTACCAATTATTAATTTTTAACATTAAACACCAATGTGAAGGTAAGCCAAGCAGTCTATCAACACAAAACATCACAACAATAACACATAACAACAGAAAATTAACACCCTTGATCCTAAAATCCAGCGAAAATAACAAACCAATTTAAAATATGAAAGACAAAATTCGAAAACCAATTTAAAGTTAACTATATTTATCTTTTTACTAAAGATATAAATACAGAAAAGTATATTTGCTTTTATATTCAATATTAGTTAATCAATTACTTCAAATTTAGGACATTAAAACGCCCTGGATTTAAAGATCAAGGTTGCATACTCTCTCATACACATTACGCTAACAATTAACAGATATTATGTGTTTCCAGAACAATTAAAAAAAGGCTAAACAACACAACCTAGCCCTAAAGCAGTAACACCGCCTGGCACTAAATGCTGCTAAGTCACACCTCTGCTATAAGTACACCGCTTGGCTGGCAAGGTTATCAATCTTGCTCAACATAATCCCAAGTGACACAACTTTGAAAACATGGAAACAACATAATTTTAAAATATATACAACTATAAACAAATATGGTTTTATATAACACATGTAAACACATTTTATAACAATATTAAATGACAGATATATTTTTCAAAAACTATGAAAAAAAAAATTAAAATAATAAATAAAGTTATACATACAAGTACTCACAACCTACAAACAGTAAATTTTCGAAATGAAAATCTAAAGACTATAAATTAAGAACCTTAGAAAATAAAACATTTTTTGTGTAACACTTTTCACCAACCATACCCTGAATGAGATGTTTATCAATTTTGAAAAACAAGCTATTAAATACTCTAGCTCTTGAACATGCAACATATAGTTGACATGAGAAAAACACGGTTTTTTGAGATATACCCCAACTCTATCAAATGTTTGACCTTGACTTTTATTAATTGTCATTGAATAAGGCAATCTGACAGGAAACTGACGACATTTCAGAACAAAAGGTATATTAGAATCTGATGGAGCCAACTGAACTCGAGGAACAAAAACCCATTTACCACCAGAAACACCTGTCAAAATCTCTGCATCAATATAATTATTTTGAAGAGCACAAACTTTCATTTGAGTACCATTGCATAACCCAGCTTTGAGATCTAAATTTCTAAGTTGCATAATTAAACAACCAATTTTCAATTTTAAACAATGAGGTGGCATACCTGAAAGAATTAAGCTGTTCAAAAACTCAACAGGAGTTATTTCTTTCATTAAAGTCATCAGTATCAATTTGATCAGCACTTAAAGAAATTTTGACCTCACCCGGCAGACATTCAAGCACTTCTTCATTGATTGATAATATATCAACATTAGTTGGTGTTAAAATCACACGTTTAGAATAATCATTTTGATCAGCATCTCCAAAAATCTTTTCAACAATCGATTCATTTTCTCAAATAATGCACTGATTTGGTATTTCAATGCATCCTTTAAAAGGATCCTCCTCTTTGACAGGTATAGTTCCATTCCCAAGTTTTAGTAGCCACTGGGAAAATTCACCTTCCATCTTGCACTCCCCATTTTGCACTCTCATATTTTCAGTTAATGCAAACTTCTGCAGCCATTGTCAATGCAAAGAACATTTTATGCGCAATTCTATTATTTCAGCTGGTTGTCCTCTTTTCACAACAGGCAGAATTTGCCTGAAGTCACCACAAAAAATGATTTTTCCTCAGAACGGAAAGTTGTTGTTGCAAATATCTTTTAATAACCTATCAATTGCATTTAAGGCATGTTTAGGTATCATGGATGTTTCATCAAGCAAAAACAAACTAACTTGTCTTAAAAAATGCCCGCGTATAGAGTTAGGAGTTACATTACATGTGCTATTATCCAATATTGGAACAGAAAGTTTGAATAAGCCATGCTATGTAGATCCATTTGTAAGAAGAGTTGCTGCTATGCCAGTCCATGCAGCTGTAGCAGATATAAAGCTCCTACTTATGGTTTCAGCAATCAAATAATTATAAGTAAAGGTTTTTCTACTACCAGCAGGTCCATCCATGAAAAACAATCTAGAATGTTTGTTTTTCTACACTTGGTTGCTCATTCAGTGCAGCAAGGATAGCATTACATACATTTAATTAATTGACATTAAGCAACAGTCTCATTTGGTTGGCTTCGTCAGTTGATTGTTGAACATTTTCATCAAAATTTTCTAGATTTAGGCGCATAAACTCATCAATAACTGGCAGATTGTAATCAGCCAGCATTTTACCGTTTTGATTTATAATCTTTTCAATTTGATGAAAAGTAGCTTGTTCAGCTATTAGAAGTGAATGAGCTCTTCCATCATAAAAGCTTTGTATGTATTCCAGATATGCAAAGGATTGTCAGGTTCACAAAAGGTCATTATAGTTGAAAACAACTGTTTAATTTGCTTTGGCATACGTGTTAAAACCGCCTCAGAAAGAGTATTCTGCCATTCAGTGTCATCTTGCAACAAAACTTTCAAAACACATGCTTCACGAAATGTTTCAAGGACAATACCATTAACAGTACGCACATCCTCCCACGATGTTGCACCTTTTGCTTGCAAAAGTAACAGTCTAAGAAAAAACAATTCTCCAGTTGGATTAATTTTATACATTCTTATTATCGCCTTATTACCACCCCTTTGTCTAACCTTCCATTAACAATGTTTATCATGAAATATAAAGTGATAAGGAATGTCTACATACGAATAGCAATGTGCTCTTTCATTTTCAGTATTTAACTTAAACCATGCCGTTAGGTGCGTATCACATTGAGCTGCACGATCTAAAGCCATTTGTTCTGCTCCTTCTCTAAATTCAATAATTAATTTTCAGGTAGATGTACTTTAAGGCGTGTATTAGTGTGTGACATATGACTTATTGGATACTCAAAAATTCGCCACAATGCTTCAGGTGCACTTACATAACAACAATCTAAAAAAGAGTTTACTTCATCATGATTAATTTGTTCATTTATTAAAATATTGGCACAGTCGTGATCCTTGTATATATATTTGTACAAACATTTAACAGCCTTAACAGACATGCAAGCTTCAACAATAATGTGAGCTTGATATTTCTTTGATAACAATGGATTGTAAGGTACCACCCAGTAGTTATCTACATTGTTACCTTTAATATTGATAAACAAATTATTGTCACAACATCTATAGCGTGGATAACCATTATGAACTGCTACTGTCTTAGCATTATATTCTTTAGGATAGTTTTTGCTGCACACCCCATCTTTCATGCAGGGAGAATTTGGGTTCAGTATGCCGCATGGACTGTGAATCATGCAAGTTTTAACGACGTCATAAAGGTCTCGATTTACAATCGGATCTGGAATTTCTGGAGATATTAAATTATTGATATCATGAGCTGTTTCAAACTTATCATCATTTGCAAAGTGAAGTAAAATATGAACATGAGGCTAACCACGCTTTTGAAACTCAATAACCCGAACATGTGTTACAACTTTCCCTAATACAACCTGCTTAAAAATGTCATTAAGAAGGTTATTTAATTTGAGTTTAAATACTCGAATAACCAAGTCTGGTCTATCATTTGCTGTCTGACCTGGATATAAATTTTCAGTTATCTGGCGCCATTTTGGGTTGCAAGTGAAAGTAATAAAAAGATCTGGTTTACCATACTTTTTCATTATAGCCATAGCATCTTCAAAGTTTTCTTTTAAAGTCTACATAAGTTGATGTCAAAATTACAATATGCCCTGGTCTAACATTACAATCATTTCTAAGGTAGTTTACATGTTCATGTAAGACATCATACTGCTCATTTCTCAGTTTGTTTTGGTTATTTCTGATGAAACCAAGGCGCTGGCCTTCAATTTTAACATTTGCATCAACAGCATATTGCTGAAACAGGATTATGCTATTGATGCGTATATGTTTTTTGCCATAAAAGAGTGAAGAAAAAAATTGTCTAACTGAAAGTTTATAATTGTAATACTGAGATAATGTAACATGATTTCTAACCAATGTAGCACGTTCAGGGTTGTGAACCAATTGATTATGCCAACCAGCATCAACCCTCGGAAAAAAAAGAGGATAAACCATAGGATCTAATTTGGCAGACATACTTGATATAGTTTTAAGAGGATGACCTTTTGGGTAAATAACAACTTCCCTGGAAGCAGATGCAGATGGTGCATCATCTTCACCAATAAATAAAACTGCAACTTCATTATGTGAAGGGAGATTATAGCGATGTCTATCTTGCCCTTCAAGTAAAGGCATTTTTACAACTGACACTGAGCGACCTTCTATAGCTGCTCTACGAATTTCTTCATTTTCCAGTTCAGCCATGTTTTTGAATGCAAGAACGAATGGGTTTTCTTCACTAATAAAAGTTTGCAATCGAAACATTAAATCAATTGAGCAAAGATCATTACCACATTGTTGCATTCTAAATTTGCTGCTGCAAGTAGATCATAGATGTATATCTTGATTTGGTCTTAAATTACCAATACGATGAAAAACTTGACCTTAAAAAACCAAATTCTAAAACATGGCTGCCCATGATTCATGGGTTGAACTACATTAGCTTCAAATGAAGCAAAAGAAAGACAGGCATTATAATATATCTAATATATTTAAAAGAATTCAAATTGGCATTTCTATCTGCATAGTTTCCTTTAAATAAATTTCTAAATCTTGTGGAAATGATGAAGGTTGCAACAAAACTACCTTTTCATTATGGCAACATAAAAAATATGTTTCATCAGGAAATTTCTTAGCACCACAATGCTGACAAATATAATTCATTTTTCCTAAATAATTATAATCTGGAATAGTATTACTTCTTGCTAAACAATGCATTCTTTCGTATCTAGCAGCAATTCTCGCATTTTGTTTATTATTAATTTCATATCGCCTCTTTCGATTCTGCGACAATTATTTTTAACTCGTCTAACCAAGCTCTCATCGTTTGGGTTCGAATTATTTTCCGCTTGCCGAGCAACTTTTCTAGCATTTTGTCGATTATTAATTTCATTTCACCTAAGTCTATCTCTTTCATTTCTGTGACGAATATTTTCAACTCGCCTAACCAAGGTCTCCTCATTTGGGTTCGAATTATTTGCTGCTTGCGGAGCAGCATTTTGTCCATTAATAATTTCATCTCGCCAAAGTCTATCTCTTTCATTTATGCCACAATCAACTTGACTAGTAACATTTCCATTTTCTAAACTAATATCTGCTTCAAGCCTAATATCATCCATTTAAACTTCACATTTAATTGAAAGTAGTAACAAAAAATCTTAAGCGAATCATGAAGATTGCTATCTTTCCTATATAATTTTTTTTCTACTCTAAATAGCACAAACAAACTGTCATTTAAAATAAATTATACAATAATCTTATGACTTTAAAAATATTTATATATCAGCAAGGAGATGTTTGAAAAAAAATAGCTTAGCAAATAATAATAAAAAAAAATTATTAAAAACATGCAATGCTAATAATAAACATACTGCTAACAAAGAAAAATTAAAAAAAAACGTTGCAAACCCTTTGTTGCAAACTTAAAAATTATTTCTTCAAAAAAACTATTAGCAAACGTTTTTTTCAAAAATTCACAAAACTTTACAATATATCGTTCTTCTATACCGCATTAATACATCATCTGATAAATCTAAAATTCTGTAAATGAATAAGTAAATAAAGAAGAAAAACATTACATACAAAAAATGAAAATCAATGCACTTTATAAAGAAAAGCTGTTGTGATTTAACAGAGTAGTAGTTGTAAAATATTATTATTTCATGTTAGCTTTTACAAAACAATTTATGCTGGAACATCATGATTCCAAAATATTTATAGCATAATCATATAGTAAACAGTGCTAAAGACAAAAAATCAAATTGAGATAAAACAAATTGTATATATGGCAAAATAATTTGTATTGGCTTTAGTGAATGATTAAAAGCAGTGATTTTAAATAACATTACCTATTTACCATTTTTAACAATAGACACCAACATGAAGATAAGTCCAATGTCTATCAACTCAAAATATAACAAAAAATCATCACAGCAACAACACACAAAAATAGCACACACCATAAGTTAATATAAAATGTATATAATATAACTTAAGTAAGATAAAATTCATATTTAACAGAACTTAAGTAACAACATTAAGCAAAATGTTATTAAAATACATTATTATGTAATTTTGACACTAAACACTATCGTGTAACCCTCTGTTATAAGTACATCACTTGGCTGGCAAAGTTGACAAATCTTACTCTACACGTTTACAAAGTCACAGCACTTTGAAACAACATAATATAAACATATGTACCAAATTTAAACACAACAAATGTGTTTAAATATGTATATAAGATTAAATATATACCCTATATACATATTTAAACACATTTTTAAAAATAACTATATAACATATTAACACATACACAACCAATAAAAAACACTTTACATTATCATAAAAACACATTGATAAAACAACTATAAAGCACTTATTACCACATACACATATATATCAAAAAAGCATAAATGCAAACAATAAACGTGTACAAACAAAAATTTTAAAAATGACGCGAGAAAATTTAAAAAGATTCAAAGTAAACAAAATATATATTTACAAAGAGTACTCCTTACCTTATTTTTCATAAGAACTGTAATCCTCATAACAAAATTTAACCTTTACGTACAATAACATGTGACATGCCATTTCAGCGTTGGCACAAAATTTAAATTTAATTTTTATAAATTTACTAAAAAGAACAAAAATAGTTAATAGCATCACAGAAATTTCAAAGTAGTAATAACCACATGGAAATAGCATTAGTATAACTTTAAATTACATCCATACCCCTATTTTCCTTCTAAAAAATAAAATAATTAAACTGCTAAAAGAAAAGCTAAAACAAACAAAATATAAACGATTTAAAAAATTAAAATCCTTTCTACTTAAAATCCTTGCTACTTCATCTAATAAAAATTTAAATCCTTTCTACTTTATCTAATAAAAATGTATATACAACGTATATATTTACGTTGTAAATATATATAACGTATACGTTGTAAATATATATAACGTATATATGTATATACAACGTATATACAAATGTATATATTTTATATAATTACTTTATTTTAATATGATCTTAACGATTATTATTTATCTTAGTATGATTCTTTATGTAATATATCTAAACTAATAATTAAATTTCATAAGGAAAAAAGTTTCAACTCACATTAGAGATCTTTCTCAAATGACCGCATGCATATTGAGAACGCGTTCTTTCAAAGCATAACTAATAAAACGACATTAAACATTAAACGTTTCTGTAGTATTAATATTAAGATTAATATTAAGATAATTACAAAAATTGTCATCTTTAGAATGGCTTCTTTTACTTGAGAATGAAAAAAAAAATAAAGTCCAATAATTTGTTTTAACATGTTGTCCATCGTCCAAATTCATACCACCGTTCATTGGAGAACATTGATGTTTTTGTATCTCCAAGGCTTCATGGACTTTTCTTTCAAATTTTTTATCCTCAACTTGTGGGATAGGGCAAGAAACACTCAATGTGATAGGGCAGAAACACTCAAAGTGTTTCTGCCCTATACAAAGCTAATGCAGACTGGTTTAACTTGCCTTCAGTAAAAAGTTTTTGGTGTTGTTGACCCCTGGTTCTTATTTTAAGTTTTGATTCACCAACATACACTTTGGAGCATTTGCACTTAATTAAATAGATTCCAGGTTGGCTGTTGCGTGGTAATTTTGATTTATTTCTAGACGTTAATAGTGTTTTTAGGTTAGCATTTGACTTAAAAACAGTTCTGTAACCAGCTTTTCTGAATATTCTTCTAAGTCTGGGAAATATTATTGATATCCTTGGTAAAGAAATTGTAGGAAGGTTAATAGAGTTTGAAGAATTTCATTTTTATTTGCTAAACGTTTTTTAAATTTTTTAGTTCAAGTGTTTACTGAAAATGGGTACAATGAAAAAATGCTTAAAGATATTTCTTATCACGTTCGAAAAAAATGTTAATATTAAACGTTAATACGTTCGTTAAACGTTGATATATTATATCAATCAATCAATCAATATATTCTGAATTACATGCTTTTACAATTCAAGGATGTTTACAAATAGTATAATTTCTAATGATGTGTAAACACCTAATAATAATGAATAATAACATAATAACAATTCTAAAATCATAACGTTAACAATAATAATAACATTAATAATGACTATAATAATGAAAATGGTATTAATAACAATAAAAATAATGGTATTAATAAAAATAATGATATTAATAAAAATAAAGGTAATAATAATAATAATAACAATGGTATATTTAAATGTATCTATACTCATCTACATACGCACATACATAAATATACATACACATTTACACACATATTAACACACAACACACATACATACACATATACACACATTTGCACACATACATATACCCACACACGCATACATATATCCACACAAGCATACGCATATACACATTCAATCATTGTACAAGAACGACAAAAATGCTGTAAGGATTCTTAAAAAAATATATATATTTATATATATATAAAATAAATAAAATATACAAGAGAGAGTATTTAAAATAAGACTTTTAACAGTGATATATTGCTTTTATTGATGTTAATATTCTAGTAGCTATCCAAATAGTGTTTTTTTAATTTATTGAGAAAATTATATCGAGAAATTGAGTTTTCAGTTTTAAAAGAATGAGGGAGATTGTTCCAAGCATTGGTGCACTGATGTTTAATTGATTCGCTGCCAAATTGTATTGTCCAAGTATGTTCTACAAAGATATTGTTGCATGAAGAGGATCCTAGGAAGTGAGAATATTTGTTACATATTTGAAGGAAAAAGTTCTTGAAGGAAATTTGAAGTTTATCATGAAGATAATCCCATACAAATAAACAATTTAAATAAGTAATATTGTCGTTAAGCCTTAGAGTTTTAGACAATTTATACAGTAGAGAAACATAGTCAAATAGGAAACTTTGAAAGTGAATAATTTTAAGGGCTTTGTTTTGAAGTGAAACTAGCTGGTTTAATGGACCTTTTTTGTACCCCAAATCTGACATGCATACCTAAGGTGCGATCCAAATATGGCATGATAAATACTCATAAGTGTTCCAAATTTACGAAATGTCTGATCTTGGCTAACATTCCAACTGATCGGCCACCACTTTAAATTAGAGAAGCAAATCTAAAATTATAATAACTGGTAATTAAGTTAAAAATAAATTTATATTATATTTAACTGAAAAATTAAGAGTATTTCTCGAAGAATAAAAGATAGAAAGATAGAAAAGTTTTTGACTTTTTTGAATTTAAGAATATTATTTATAACTAACTACAAAAATACTAATTATAGATGCAGCGTATTTTTTATCCCACCACTCTCCTCATTCTTTACTTTATAAAGGATCAACACTCTATATTAAAAAAAAGTGGCGGAATGGGGGATGGAGGAGGGATTGGAGTTGTTGATGGCGAGATTTTGCCCTAAATTTAAGCTGACACCTTAAGTGCTTTATGAGAAATGGGCCCTCTGTTTAAACTAAAATAAGCCAAAAAAGCATTGTTAGATGTCTAAATTCATTAAAAAAGAAAAAAGTAAGGCATGCTAAAAGAATTAAAAATATCAAAGATTTACACTACAAACCAATTTATCTGTTGTTGTTGCTTTTTCTAGAGCATTGTTAAAAATAGTCAAAATCTGTAAGAAAAGACATTTATTGACAAGACAATTAGCTATTACACAAAATTAAAAATTAAAACAGCTATAGGTGCAAACAAATTTTGCAATATGATCAGAAAATAAAATTATTCTTACCTTGATTGCCACAAACTAATTTCTTTTTAAACTATAAGCTAATGATCAACATAGAAAACTTTAAGCAATTAAAATTTACTATGTTAAAACCATATTTTAACAGTAGACAAAAGAAAAATATGATTGTTGGTAGAGCACCAAATTATAACTAAAAAAATAAAAGAACAGCTAAATTTGCAATGCGATGCGTATTATACCTAGCTCTCGCAGACCCTGATATCTTTCATTTTGATTACTATTTATTTCAGCAAGCATAGGTTTATCTCTTTCATTTTGACAACGATTTATCTCAGCTCACCTAACCTGGTTTCTTTAATTTTGAGAAAGCCTTTTAATTTCACTTCTTAAATTATCAGACATAATTAAGCATCAAAGGAGTGTGTAAAAACAATACTTAAATAATAAAAGTTAAACTTTTATTTTTGATTGAAATTTGGGTTTTCTTCAACTTATCCAAAATACAGTGTAAGCAAATAAAACAGAGCATAATATAATAATCTAATTCTATTCAACCTCTACTATTAGTTATATTTAAATTAGACGTATTAAAATAATTTAGGAATGTAAAGATATTATATTTCTATCAAGAACTTATACTAAAATTATAAAAAAATTGATATAATCTTTTTAACTGAATAATGTTATATTTAAAGTAGTTATTATTAATTATTGACAAAATATTATTAGCATTTAAATAAAAAAATAAAAAGTATTTAAAAATATTATAAATTTTTTACAGACAAAAACTCATATATAAAGCAAATTGAAAAAATTATAACGCCTCTCTGCTCAGCAAGTACTGCCAGCATTGAACGGTGAAATGTAATCATCCATCTTAAAATCCCTTTCATTACTTTAAAATGTATTTAATGAAAAAATTGCAATAAATAAGTAAATATAAAACTAATAATAGAAAACCTCTATAAACAATCTTATATTTGCTTTAAGTGAAGAAACTTGGAAATATTGAAACTTCTTGAACTATTTTAATTTTTTATATATATATATATTTTTTTTTTCTCTTCATTTTTTGTCGTATAAAAATATAAATACAACGAATATTTCCAATATGCAGATGGCCGGGGCAAGAAGAAGACACAATTAGTCTTATCGCCAAGCCCTGAGAATGATTCCGTCACAAAATAAATAATTTTGTATAGAGTATATAAATGTTACCAATATATATAAAATAAGACTTTATTTTTAAAAAGATAAAACAAAAACAAAAGGTTACAGGGTCATAAAAAAATTTTTTTAATTTCTTTTAAAGTAATAAAATAATCAATAAAAAGTAAAATAACAAATTCTTAGATATAAATATCAAATAAATAAGTATATAAAGATAAATTTGCTTATATTTGGTACACATTGAGTATATTCAGCTTTATAAATAGTTCTTTGGAGTGAGTAAAACGGCCTACATTAGATATTATTCTCATTGCATGTTTTTGTTTATTGAAAAATTTTTTAAGTTTGTTTTGATTACTGCTACACCAAGCAATGTTGTGTAATTCAGATAACTATGAACAAAGGAGAAATATAACAATTAAACAAAAATTAAAAAAATAACCAAAAACCAAAAAAAAGAGATAAATAAACAAAAATGGCCTTGCTCTATAAAGTAGGCCAATATTTCTTGAGATTTTGCTTTCAAGAAAATGTATATGATTTGTCCAAGTAACATTTTCGTCAAGGAGTACTCTTAAAAATTTTAATAAACTTTAATTCTCTTTTTATAAATTGACTGCCAATATAAAGTTTTGGAAGTTTTAAAGGGATTTATGTGTTCATGAAAGCGATGAAAAAAAGAATACTTTGTTTTATCTAAATTAATTGATAATTTATTTGCATTAAGCCATTCTGTGAGTTTTATGAGTTCCATCTGTTAACTAAATTAAACAACATTTTAATATCGTGACAAGCGTGAAACAAATTTGTATCATCAGCAAACAATATAGTGTCTCGTAACTTACAAGATTTGCTTAAATCATTAATATAAATTAAAAATAAGAGTGGTCCTAAAATTGACCCTTGTGAAACACCACATTTTATATTTAACATTCTAAAGAAAAAAGGTCAATAAACTATATATCTTTTTAACATTTCTTTTAGACACATTCTTTCAAGAATATTTTTTCAACACATTTTATGATTACACTAACTGCAAGCAAATTTAATTTATGTGTTTTATCATGCCAGTACACAACTTTACTGGCATGGATATCATTCATGCTCTCAAGGAAGCCATGTCACATTATAGAAAAGTAAATTACTTGGCTAGCAAGGTCAACACTCTTGCTGTAAACTGAGCCAAGCCACAACAATATGAAACCTTGCAAACAACATAATAAACCCTTACAAACTATTAACACATCACATTATAACACATCAAAAACGTAGAAACACTTCATATATAAAAAATATTTACACATTTACAAAACATAAACCATATACATATATATATATATATATATATATATATATATATATATATATATATATATATATATATATATATATATATATATATATATATATATATATATATATATATACACTAAAATCAGGGTGATTCCATGTCAAATCAGAAGGCTCATGTCAATCATGTTTTGGATTTTGATAAGTTTTTTATATGTTATGGGGTTTATAAAAATTAAGAAAATCTGAAATTTGGAACCTCCAACCCCTTAGGGTTCTTGAGATATTCAGGATTTAATTTTCTTATTTATTCTGACTCAGCATTTTTTGCAAAATACTTTTTTGTTGTTAAATTGCAATAATTTTTGAGCCAAATGAGGTATCATCCTGAAATTTTGTATATAGACAATCTTGTTTTGGGGTATTTTGATGGTCAAAATGATGGTCTTTTTTTTTTAGGCATTGTTATAACTTGCAATATAGATATCAAACATCACTATTAATAAAAAATATATTACTGCATTTTTAAACTTTTCTAAATTTTAAGTAAAGCTGATATATATGCTGAGTCAGCATAAAATATGTTGCAAAATTATTTATGACAAAACTAGCTATTCTTAATTTTATGTTGTAAAAAAATATTATTAAAGTCTTTTTGAGGGCAATAATAAACTTGAAATTTATTTATATTTACTTTGTGCCTAGGGTAGGTTCTAAGAATGAGTAGGGGGCAATTAGACTCCCCTCCCCAAAAAAAAAATATTATATATATACATTAATTATAAAATTAGTTAAATTTGCCAAATTAAATATTTTTCCAAAATTGATGATTTTAGAGGCCTTATGGAGCAATAATTAGAAAAAATATTTTTATTTATTGAAGCTAATTTTTTTTTGTAAAAGACCAACATTTTTTTAAGTATAGAAACTTTACTAGGCTGTAATCCAAATGCATTTATAAAAGACATTTTTTGTAAAAGGCTATATTTATAAAAGACATATTTTTTTCTTTTATAGACAAAACCTTTTATTTCCTCATTATTATATTATTGCTTCTGATTTCATGTTGTAAATATTAGTTTCCTGTTACTTTGCAGAATTGTTATATTTACTTAATTAATAAATGTTAAATAATTACTATATGACCTGTAAATAAAATAAAAATTAACTACCTAAAGGGTATACGAGGAAGTCATATTATTATATGGCACATCCATTGACACATCCAATTTTATGGATATTTTAATTAAATGTATAAATAATTTTCTATAAACTAAATAATGTTAATGATATTTCTATAAAATATTTATTTTGTAAAATATTTGAAAACTAGATTTTTTGAATAAATTTAAAAGTTGAAAAGTATGTAAAAGTGTTCTATTGGATTAGAATGTAATGTTGAATATTACTAGCAAGAAGACAAAGTCTTTTAGAACTATCGACATTTTTAAGTGATGAAAAACACAAGTTATTATGGTGAGCTGGTTTAATTGATTGTTGAAAATTCTTTACACTAGTTTGCTATTATCATAGAGTACACTTTGGAGTTGCATTTGAAATAAAATTTCAGAAATGCTGTAATTTATTTAAAAAACATGGAAATCAAAAGAAAAGTGTCAGGCAACTTTAATATTATTTTCATGATAGGAATAAATTAAATAGTAATTAAATAAACTAAAATAATAATAAGACAACAAAATTCCTTTTTAAAAAGAAAATTCAAATATTTTTATAAATTTAAAATTTGTTTTTTACAATGGTATTAGTTTTTAGAAATGATTGTTTGTTTGTTTTTATAGGAATTGTAAAAATACCGCTATCAATAGTATTATCTCTTAAAACACAAGATGTTCCTGTTGTACCTGGATGGAAATTATGCAGTAGATGTAACATAAGGTTACACAAGGTTACCTTATACAAAAGGCTAGAAAAGCTAAAGATTCTGTCAGTATAGAGTACAAACAAAACTTGAAATAAAGACTAATACTTGATGATGAGAATATTTTAATTAATTTAAAAAAACTCCATGTAGCATTTAAATCGGAACACTAATTTAAATGTTGGATTTTCAAAGTTTTGCAGCCTTTGCCCAAGATGGTGTGTAACCACAAACTTGTCCGGCACTCACAATGTGTTTGTGTCTGTATCTATCGTCAGAATGTTAAGTTGTTAACTGATGCTCTTAAAATTGACAAAGACTATAGGAATTTAATGGATATGATTGTTTGCAATCGGGATAATCTAGAGTGCATGTTACATTGATGTCTTCTATGTCCTGGTATTACTGCTTTAAGAGAATTCTTAACAGCAAAATTTGACTACAGTGAAAAAGAAATAACAATTAATCAATGGGAAGGTACTGATAGAACTACACTGTTCAATCGAAAAGTCAATATTGAAGATGTTATTGACCTTATACAATAAAATAGATAAACTTACATCTCATTCACTTATAACTAAAAGTCAGGTCAAGTGCCTCAAAGACTGTAATGAGTTTTTAAATCACAATGAGTGTATAATTAGGTGACTTTGCAGAGAACTTTCAATTTATTGTTCAGGATGAGGTGCAAATTTACCACTAGAATAAACCAAAATGTACACTTCATCCTATTATTATATACTATAAATCAAATGGTAAACTGATATCTTCATTTCATCTATCAATCATTTTGCTTTCTTTCTGATGAAGTTGTACATGATGTTTACTTTGTATGTAAAATACAACTGCTCATTATCAATTACATTAAAGCAAAAATTCTACAAATTAATAATATTATTAATAAGTAATAATATTAAAAACTTTACTGATGGATGTGCAGCACAATTCAAAAACAT
>NC_088927.1:54132500-54140000 GCF_038396675.1 Hydra vulgaris | reverse complement strand
CAAAACAACAAGTCAAAAAAAATTAGACTTTTTAACTGAAATCATCTATGACCAATAAGTTGAAGTAAGTTTTTTTATTCCTTACCATTTAAAAGCAAAATCCAAAAAGAAACACAATTATTCACAAACATAATTAATTACGTTCGTCTTCGGAGTTCTTTATAGTCGTGAAATTAAATCCTTTGCATACTTCTTTTTTTATAAGTGATTATTTAGGAAAATCAAAAATAAACAAAAATGTAAAAACTAAAATATAAAATAAGTGTAAACAAATAACGATATATATCTAGGCAATAATAATACAAAAAACAGACTCAAAATATTATATTATTTGATATAGTACTTCACCATTAACATAAAACTATAAAAGTTTTTTTATACATATAAAACAATTAAAATAGCAATGAGTACCGGAAAATTAAATGACCTCCAGTTACTTTAACTCTTTTAACTCTAAGCTTGTTTCAGGAATCATCAGTTGAAAAATTAATACAAGCAGCTTTCATAGCATAAACACCAGTTGGCCAAAGTAACCAACTATCTTCTACCCATCAAGATGAAACAATTGTCTCTGCTTCAATCCTTTTTTTAAAAATAAGCAACTAAAGCGCAAGATTGTGAAGCCATTATGAAATATTATCTAAATAGGCATCATTGGTTTTATTTTTAATATGTAATAATTTATATATATATATATTTTTAATACTGTTATTTAGGTGCCCCAAGAAGACCTAACGGTCTTGTCACAGAGCACCTCGGATGTGCATTTAACCAGAAAGTTCACGCCTCCTTCCTTACCGTGACGCGAAAATATGTCCAAGGCTCATTTTGAACCTGGATCTCTTGCTTATAAAGCAAGCGCTCTAACCACTGCACCACGGCCGCACACACACACATATATATATATATATATATATATATATATATATATATATATATATATATATATATATACATATATATATATACATATATATATATACATGTATACATATATATATATATATATATATATATATATATATATATATATATATATATATACATATATATATACATATATATATTTATATATATAAATATATATATATATATATATGTATATATATATATATTTATATACATATGTATATGTATATACTATATATATATATATATATATGTATATATATATATATATATATATATATATATATATATATATGTATATATTCATTATTTGCATATATTTATACTTATATGTATATATATGTGAATAATTTATATATATATATATATATATATATATATATATATATATATATATATATATATATATATATATATGTATATATTCATTATTTACATATATTTATACTTATATGTATATATATGTGAATAATTTGTATATATATATATATATATATATATATATATATATATATATACATATATATATATGTATATACTATATTATATATATATATATATATATATATATATATATATATATATATATATATATATATATATATATATATATTTATATGTATATACTATATAGATGTATATATATGTATATGCATTATTTACATATATATATATATATATAAATATATTAATATAATATTTATGTGTATATATACGCATAGCTGTCATGTTTTGAAAATATATATTATTCCATTTATATATATATATATATATATATATATATATATATATATATATATATATATTTATATATATATATATATATATATATATATATATATATATATATATATACATATATATATATATATATATATATATATATATATATATATATATAAACTCGATGTAAATGAGTGTTATCAAAAATGGTTAGAAATTTAAAATAAAGGATGTGATGGTTTTATTCCAAAGCTTCAATACGATGAAATAATTAGACGTAAACCTCAATGGATGACAAATGAGTTAAAGTGTTTATTAAAATAAAAAAGAAAACTTTGGTATTCTTGCAAAAGCAATAGATTTAAAGACAAAAAACTGACAAAGGAATATAAAAAAACAAGTAATACACTGAAAAAGTTAAATAAAAAAGCAATTAAGAAATATGAAAAAACGCTTGCAACAAACGCTAAAAAGAATCCGAAAAGTGTATATGCTTATATCAACTGCAAGACGAAGATAAAAGATACAATCAAAGCATTGAAGGACAAAAATGGGGAAATAATAACAGAAGGTTCAAAAATTGCGAATAAACTAAATGATTTTTTTAGTTCAGTCTTTGTTAAATAAGAAAAAAATAGTCTACCAAGTGTTCAAATTCATGCAAATGTCATTGTCAAACTCCTTAATTCACTTTAGAAACTATACAAAAACAATTATTGAAACTAAATGTAAATAATCAACTGGAGTCGACATAGTCCACCCAAGAGTTTTAAAAGAATGTTCAAGTGCGTTAGCAAAAGCACTATCAATTATATTCAATAGATCATATTCAACTGGAGTTTTACCAAAACAATGGTTATGCGCAAAGGTTACACCTCTATTCAAGAAAGGCGACAAACTGGAAGCTACAAACTACAGACCAGTCTCTTTAACATCAATTGTATGCAAAGGAATGGAAAGTATTGAAAGAGATTGTATAATGGACCATTTGATTGGCAATGATTTGATTATAAGCGAACAGCATGGTTTTGTAAAAGGTAAAAGTTGCAGTACAAACCTATTGGAAACAATGGACAAGCTTTAGAAGATGGTTTCTCGATAGATATTGCGTTTTTGGACTTTGCAAAAGAGTTTGACACTGTACCACATGAGAGACTATGTGTTAAGTTAGCTAGTTATGGTATAAATGGTGAACTCTTAAATTGGTGCAAAGCATTTTTAAGTAATAGAACTCAAAGAATTGTTTTGGGCGATAACGTCTCAGATTGGTTTTACGTGGCGTTTATCAAGGTTCGGTACTTGGTCCGCTATTATTTATTATAAACATCAATGATTTGCTTGTAAATTTGCAAAATCAATTTATGCTTATTAAACTTTATGCTGACGATATAAAAATAATTTCAATATTGGAAGGTGAGTCTGAGCAGAGTAATTTACAAGGTGATTTGATAAATTGTTGGATTGGTCAAGCAAATGGTTAATCAAGCTTAATGTAGATAAATGCAAAGTTAAGCACATTGAACCAAATAATCCTCAGTTTATCTATAATAATTACGGCAGTAATGATGATGAGACAAACATTACAACAACCACTCTAGAAAGAGATTTAGGCGCTTATATCTCAAATGATTTGAAATGGGAAGAACATATCAATAATGCAGTTGGTAAAGCCAAAAAGAAGTTAGGATTGATAAAGAAGTGTTTCAGTTGTTTGGATGAAGAAAGCACAAAACTATTATTTACATTGTTAGTTTGTCCTCATTTAGAATATGGTGCTTCAATATGGAATCTTTAGCTTAATAAAGACATTGATAAAATTGAAAATGTACAACAAAGAGCAACAAGAATTCATCAATTAAAAGGTTAAAGTTATCATGAAAGATTAGATAAACTTAAAATGACAACGTTAAGTGAAAGAAGAATATGTGGTGACATGATTCAACTGTTTAAAATTATTAATAGTTATAACAATGTAATTTGACATCATTCACCAATTTTTCTAACAAACTCAATCACTCCTGGTTAAAAAATGCGTATTAGAAGACAATTAGTCAAACGATCAACAGCAAGATATAATTTTTTTACAAATAGGATATCAGAAATATGGAACAAATTAAATCAAGAAACTATAGATGCAGATACAGTAAACATTTTCAAAAACTCATATAATAGATTAAAAAAAAATCAACTATATTTTAACCTTAAGTAAAAGCTGTTATAGTCTTACAACTACCGTTGTTAAATTCCATACTCAACTCGCTGCGTTGAATATCGCAGCAAACATTTATTATTATTATTAATATTATTTTTATTATATTAATAAATAAGTAATTTAAATAAAAAAATATAAATTGTAAATAAATAAGTTAAAAAAAAAAAATTGCCCAAAGTTAGACATAAATAAACGCAGCAATTCATGAATAAGAATTTATAAACATAGATTTCAGAAAGTGACTGTAAATTATGAAACGCACTGTGTATATATATATATATATATATATATATATATATATATATATATATATATAATATATATATATATATATATATATATATATATATATATATATATATATATATATATATATATATATATATACACAGTGCGTTTCATAATTTACAGTCACTTTCTGAAATCTATGTTTATAAATTCTTATTCATGAATTGCTGCGTTTATTTATGTCTAACTTTGGGCAATTTTTTTTTTTAACTTATTTATTTACAATTTATATTTTTTTATTTAAATTACTTATTTATTAATATAATAAAAATAATATTAATAATAATAATAAATGTTTGCTGCGATATTCAACGCAGCGAGTTGAGTATGGAATTTAACAACGGTAGTTGTAAGACTATAACAGCTTTTACTTAAGGTTAAAATATAGTTGATTTTTTTTTAATCTATTATATGAGTTTTTGAAAATGTTTACTGTATCTGCATCTATAGTTTCTTGATTTAATTTGTTCCATATTTCTGATATCCTATTTGTAAAAAAATTATATCTTGCTGTTGATCGTTTGACTAATTGTCTTCTAATACGCATTTTTTAACCAGGAGTGATTGAGTTTGTTAGAAAAATTGGTGAATGATGTCAAATTACATTGTTATAACTATTAATAATTTTAAACAGTTGAATCATGTCACCACATATTCTTCTTTCACTTAACGTTGTCATTTTAAGTTTATCTAATCTTTCATGATAACTTTAACCTTTTAATTGATGAATTCTTGTTGCTCTTTGTTGTACATTTTCAATTTTATCAATGTCTTTATTAAGCTAAAGATTCCATATTGAAGCACCATATTCTAAATGAGGACAAACTAACAATGTAAATAATAGTTTTGTGCTTTCTTCATCCAAACAACTGAAACACTTCTTTATCAATCCTAACTTCTTTTTGGCTTTACCAACTGCATTATTGATATGTTCTTCCCATTTCAAATCATTTGAGATATAAGCGCCTAAATCTCTTTCTAGAGTGGTTGTTGTAATGTTTGTCTCATCATCATTACTGCCGTAATTATTATAGATAAACTGAGGATTATTTGGTTCAATGTGCTTAACTTTGCATTTATCTACATTAAGCTTGATTAACCATTTGCTTGACCAATCCAACAATTTATCAAATCACCTTGTAAATTACTCTGCTCAGACTCACCTTCCAATATTGAAATTATTTTTATATCGTCAGCATAAAGTTTAATAAGCATAAATTGATTTTGCAAATTTACAAGCAAATCATTGATGTTTATAATAAATAATAGCGGACCAAGTACCGAACCTTGATAAACGCCACGTAAAACCAATCTGAGACGTTATCGCCCAAAACAATTCTTTGAGTTCTATTACTTAAAAATGCTTTGCACCAATTTAAGAGTTCACCATTTATACCATAACTAGCTAACTTAACACATAGTCTCTCATGTGGTACAGTGTCAAACTCTTTTGCAAAGTCCAAAAACGCAATATCTATCGAGAAACCATCTTCTAAAGCTTGTCCATTGTTTCCAATAGGTTTGTACTGCAACTTTTACCTTTTACAAAACCATGCTGTTCGCTTATAATCAAATCATTGCCAATCAAATGGTCCATTATACAATCTCTTTCAATACTTTCCATTCCTTTGCATACAATTGATGTTAAAGAGACTGGTCTGTAGTTTGTAGCTTCCAGTTTGTCGCCTTTCTTGAATAGAGGTGTAACCTTTGCGCATAACCATTGTTTTGGTAAAACTCCAGTTGAATATGATCTATTGAATATAATTGATAGTGCTTTTGCTAACGCACTTGAACATTCTTTTAAAACTCTTGGGTGGACTATGTCGACTCCAGTTGATTATTTACATTTAGTTTCAATAATTGTTTTTGTATAGTTTCTAAAGTGAATTAAGGAGTTTGACAATGACATTTGCATGAATTTGAACACTTGGTAGACTATTTTTTTCTTATTTAACAAAGACTGAACTAAAAAAATCATTTAGTTTATTCGCAATTTTTGAACCTTCTGTTATTATTTCCCCATTTTTGTCCTTCAATGCTTTGATTGTATCTTTTATCTTCGTCTTGCAGTTGATATAAGCATATACACTTTTCGGATTCTTTTTAGCGTTTGTTGCAAGCGTTTTTTCATATTTCTTAATTGCTTTTTTATTTAACTTTTTCAGTGTATTACTTGTTTTTTTATATTCCTTTGTCAGTTTTTTGTCTTTAAATCTATTGCTTTTGCAAGAATACCAAAGTTTTCTTTTTTATTTTAATAAACACTTTAACTCATTTGTCATCCATTGAGGTTTACGTCTAATTATTTCATCGTATTGAAGCTTTGGAATAAAACCATCACATCCTTTATTTTAAATTTCTAACCATTTTTGATAACACTCATTTACATCGAGTTTTTCAAAAATTTTTTCCCAATTATTATCATTAAAATATTTAGATAATTTATTTAAATTTCCTTTATTGAACATAAATTTTTGGTTAATTAACTTTTTTTGTTTTATCTTCTGATTTTAAAGAAAATATGAAGTCTAATATATAATGATCATGTTGTATATTTCCTTGAGGTGAAGAGTGATCTAACATGAATATTCTACCATTTGATTCAGTTAAAATTAAATCAAGAACATTTGTTTGTTGGTTTGCGTTTATTTGAAATGTCGGTTTTATTACATTTTGATGCAAAAAATTATCTTGTAAACATTCAATAAATGCTGAAGCTGATTCGTTATTGTCATTAACAATACCATTATTTTCATCATTCCACTTAACCATATGAAAATCAAAATCATCTCATAGCAATTAACCATTAAGTTTTCTTTTTCAATTAAATCAGTTGCACAGTTAATTGATTTTATTATGTATTCATTTACTTCAAAACTGCTATTATCTGTACGATAAATGCATCCACATAATATCAGTTCATTTGCTATATCAATCGAAAACCATATCCGCTCAATGCAATTATCGTTTAAAATACTACTTGATACTTCAAATGATTTGATACTATTGTGAACATAAATGCAAACACCACCGCCCTTACTATAAGAACGATCTTTGCGATATAGTGAATAACCTGGTACATTTGTTGAAGGGATATCTGTCCACCATGTTTCACACACCATTACTTTTGAGTTTTTTTAACTTCAATTTCTAACATTAAATCTTCATACTTGTTATTTAAAGACGTGGCATTGGTGTATTAACAAGACAGACATTTTTTAATATTGCTATTTTTATTATGGTTGTTTATCGATAAGGATTTCAACAACTTTGTTACCTCTAATTCCATATCGAAAGGGTTTATTCAGCTAACCATTTTCATCTAACTTTGCATTTTTTTCATTTCTTTCTATGACCAGATCTCT